>NW_028186149.1:12607061-12648884 GCF_003343005.1 Rhea americana
GCGCGGACGGTGTGCGGTGGAAGCCGCGAACGAGCACCTGCACCTGCCAAATCCAGCCTTCCTCCCGACTTGCCACAATTTTTGTTTTGTAAAATTCAAACATGCGTTGAACGCTCACGTCTGCTAGTTTTATTGAGTCATGCTCTTACATCARAACGGAAAGCCAGCTTTCTAGGCTACTTCTTTTCAAAGTTAATTACTATTTGTCAAGAGAAATTAGCTTCCCACTGCATTTCAGAAGACTCACAGCATGTTTAAAATTATGAATGGCTTGTTTGGAGGCACCGAATGTTTAAGTATCTGAAGATTTTAGCTTATTTGTTTTTCTGTTCTTAAGCATTAAAACAAAATCTTTTTCCCCACCTTAGATGTAAAAWGGTTTTCTCTATTCATCTCTACAGGTTACAAAAATCTAAGGGATTGCTTCTGCTGTAAAGCTTTTTGTAAGGGGAACAGATGTCTTTTATTTTCAGAATATTATATAAAAGTATTGTGCCATGTATGAGATTTTTATTCACAATACATAATAGTTAATAATGGAAAAAGTGTGCTGAACATAAGATTAAATCATTGAAAACAGAAAGAACTTCAACACAAATTGTCCTGTGCTGTTTATTAGACAGATATTACTAATATGGAACGATCTCCAAAAATTCTGTAGAAAAAATCTTCCCTGAGCTTAGTAGCTTTTAATACTGATTTTGCAGAAAATCTAGTGYATTTAATGCACAGCAGAGGCAATAATCCTACTTCCCCCACACACWGTAAAACCAGAGCACTCCAGAAGCACTCTCTGAGTTCCTTTATTTGACTGAGTCCAGCTGGGAACTCAAGATAGAGCGTGAATAAAATTTGCAGTTAATTGGTAATAGCTTAAGAGATTGGAGAAAGGTTCCTCTGCACGGTGTATTACCCGTGTCTGGTGAAAGTCGTGTTTGACCCATAAATGCAGTTCCAGCTTGCACAAAAGCTATTTCTGACTGTTGAGAGCAGAGCTGAAGCTTAGGTGGTTCCTGCTGTCGCACAGCTCCGGCTTTTCCTGCAGCGTGTCGGCCGGAGACTGCACGCTCCGGCACACACCGCCGCCCTCGGCGCGCAGGTAGCCTACGTGCAGAGCGGCTCTTCTTACGTCAGGATTCTAAAAAACTAAATTGTTTTGGTAAAATAATATTTACTGGAGCCATCAGCTTGTGCCGGGGCGAGCAGAACGTAGCTGCGAAGAAGGTCTAACTCAGCGGGATGTTTGCGGTTCCAGGTTTCTTTAGCACTTACAGTATAATTTGTGCCATATGTTCTCTTATTTACAGTTCTCCAAGGAAACCATTTTCTATTCGATGCGGAGTGCAGGAGTCTTTCSGCAGGGCAGCAGCTCTGCGCCTTCCCCCATAACGTACCCTTTCATTACCGCCGGGGYCGCCTGGCCATGGCAATTCGTAACGGGATAACACGCTCTTTGAATTTTCATCTAGTCGCCGGCAGTGAGGAAAAACGGGACCCGATGGTCCTGATTGCTGGGAGCCAGCGTGACAGCCCTGGGAACATCTGGAATACAGGRCGTTAACCTGGTTTTCTGATGACCCTCCGTGTTCACCTCTGGAGAAGACTTCCTTCGGAGGCCAGCTGCAGTTGTTGCTAGCCTGGGGCCTTCTGGAGTTAGTCTTTCAATGCAAATAGGCACGTCCCGTGTTGTTTAAAATCACGCTGAGRCTGCAGCACCAGTAATACATTAACGAGCACTAGTCACTAGCTGAAGTGAAGGGCTGAAACCGCCACCCGTGGCCCAAGTCCTCGTCCGTTTGTCCCGTGCTCTCGGGAGGGATGCGCTTCCGCTGTTCAGGCGTGCGAAGGAAAACCAGAGAGGGAACYGCAAAGGCACGGCGAAGGGAGACGGCCGAAACGTCAGACCGGCCGGGGAAGCGCTTCCGTCGCCTTTCCGAACGGGATCGCGCTCCGCGTCCCACCACCCTTCCTGCTCCGCCAGCAGCGGCAGGCGGCTTTTCCTTTACCGATCGAAAGGGATTTCTGCTGGCCCCGTCTGATCATGGGGGTTTAGCCAATGGAAACCCTGCAGCAGG
This sequence comes from Rhea americana, assembly GCF_003343005.1. Taxonomy (NCBI): domain Eukaryota; kingdom Metazoa; phylum Chordata; class Aves; order Rheiformes; family Rheidae; genus Rhea; species Rhea americana. Next base: position 12,609,137 of record NW_028186149.1, read on the forward strand.
AAAAAGCATGGAAACTGGATGACTCATAGTTTTTACATCGCTTGAATTTTAATTAAAGAGTTTAAACTATGATTTTTAATAATRAACCAGTAGGATTTTTCATCATCGTATGCGAATAACAGAGAGGCTGAGCCTTCGGTTATTTGGAGGCAACGACAGAAACAGCAATTGCTTTTTAAAAATTAACAGTGAATAAACTAGACGTGCAATTCAGAACCAATAAACGTGGGACGTTCCTGGTAATGCTCTAACGTGGTTCATGAGCCCAGCTCCGCAGCAGGTGCGGGAGCGGATGCTGATTGCAAGCGTTACCTGTGCAAGCTCAGCGTAGTTCATTGCAAGGTTTCGGTGCCTCCGACAGGCCGACCTTGTGCACGTGCTCGTGCCGCGCTATAGGTGCGCGGGGCAGGCGGGCGCTGCGCCCACGGGGAGGAAAACCCTTCAACATCTTTCATTTTTGAAAAATCAGATACAGCTCGTCCCAAGCCCGGTTTGTCCAGCAGTTCCTCCAGCTTGCCGGGCTGCTCGTTTTGGAAAGCCCTGGCTGTCCTCTGCTCTACCAAACTCTTCCCGTCGGTGTCGAAGYGTTACGCGCGCCGGCGGCGGCTCCCCCCGCGCCCGGGGGCCCGGGTCCGCGACTGCGGGGCCGGCGGGGCTCAGCCCCTTTTCTGYTCGCTCTGCACCTCTGCGGACCTTGCTCACCGCTGCCGCCGACCCTTGGCGCCGCGGCTGCTCCCTCCCCGCCGGTGCCGGGGCCGCGCGCCGAGACCGCGTGGGTGGGCGAGCATTCCCCGCGCGGCGCGGGACTTTGCTTTATTGTAACGGAAATATTTTTGGTTTTTTGCTCCTGGTAGCAAYGTTTGTGAGCTAGTCAAAGAGGAAACAGGTCTTGGAGGCTTTGGGTCAGCACAAAAATACGAAAGGAAAGTTAAGAGCAGGAAGAAGTTGTCTCGAGGTGCCGTGAGGTCCCTTCTCTCCGCTCTGCCGCAAAGGAACTATCAGGCCAGGAAAGCTGCGGGCAAAAACCGACCCTCCGTGGAAACAACCTCTGCGCTTCTCCCGCCTTCCCTTTGCTCCACCTTCGCGCTCCCCGCGCCGCGCGTCCCGTTTCCGCTGCGCCACAGCTGCCGCCGGCACGTCCCGCGCGCGCTCGATCSCGAGCACCCCGGCGGCGCTCGCGCGTGTGGTTCGCAGGCAGGAGAAACCGCCTTTAATTTCACGACAYGGAGAAAACTGATGCTGTGTTTAAACTCCCATGTAGCAGTATGATTTAATAAACTGCAATTCCTTTTAACTTTATTACAGCCTATCCTCTTGCAATGCATGTATATTACCCTTGCAAATATACATACATTTTTTAAAGGCTGCTCACTTAAAAATAGATCAGGAGTGCTAATTTAGCTGCCGGCATAATCCATCCGGCATCTTTGAAGTAAGTTCTTTAATGATTTCACTGAAATCAACACAGCTCACTGTTAATTAGGCATTTTTATCCAGCAGCCYACAGTCTATAGAATTAAAACTGCAGGCAATAAAACGAAGGAAACATAAAAGCGTTCCTTTGGAGCCGGACTTTTCCCACCAGAATGAGATCACAAGCGCTTCATTWTAGTTTATGGACTGACAGAAGTTCAAAGCTAACAGTAGGCAGAAATTGGTTGTAGCCGCTGGATTAAGTAGCTGTGAGTGAGTCAAACGCGGTTGTTGGCCGCGGTTGGTGGTTCTGGTACTTSCCGGAGAAGCGCATCCGCAGGAAGGGTGATCACGGTGCTTTCAGCTCCAATGAACTTGGGGTGAAATTACGTTCTTCGCCGTTCACACCTCTCCCCAGAAACCGGGTAGCGGCGTCTGCGGCGAGCCGAGAGGGAACTGCCGCTGCCGCGCACGAGAGCACGGCTGCCGCCAAGGGAGGCCACGACGGTCGACACCGAGCGCTGCTGAAAATATCGCCAAGTTTTTTAGCATTTTTCACGTGAAATGCCTAGAAACTCTTAAAAATACGACACGTACCTGCTGACCTGCTTTGAAAAGCAATCATAAATGAGAGCCTACACCTTCCTTGGGAGCTGCTCGATATATCTCTATCCTCAGGACTTCTTGGAAGGATTTTTTTTCACGTCAGTGTATTCACAGCTTGATGTTGGGCAACGTGAATGAGTTCTGAATATACATAAGAAAGTATATAAAAGTATATATAACTGCCTAGATGGTTAAAGGAAACCTGCAAGATCTCCTTTTTGATACTAAATAAWTGAAGAATTTTTTCTAATGAACATCTGGTATAAATGAAGCTGACATARATCACATCTAGCTGGAATCAGCTTTAACTTAGTATACAAAATGTTTTCATATTAGTTTATATGAAGGATGGCGAATAAYCAAGTTTCCTTCCATTTGCCCTGAAAACTTTTTGGGGATGTCATAGCAGCCAAACTTTTTGCACTTCTTGCAAAAGATACTTAGAAAGTTCGTAGATATGTTTGCGTACCTTCATGACAAAAGCGCTGAGCTAAGTCCCTCTTTGGTACCTATATTCCTATCACGAATTACTATTCATTTGGTCCTCCAGTTAATTTCATTGGATATTATGGTAAAACAGCCCATGACACTTGTCAACAGTTGTATCACGTTACCTAGAGGAGAGCAAATGTTGTGTCTCAGAGTGGATAGTTTTAGCAATCTGAACAAGATCAAACCAATCTGAGAGTTCACACAGTTAAAAGATAGAATTAATACTGTGCTTCACTTGATTTCCCCACCCCTCACCAGCGCATTGCACTAGTATACTRTATAATACTAATATAATACTCTCCATATACTATGATACTAATATTATATAATACTAATATACTACTAGCAAKAATATTCCTGGGTAAGCTACAGTAAGATAGCGCTCCCAATTTCACCATGATGTAAACACTTACATTATGCAAAAAATTGAAAAGCACGCAGACCAAAGACTAAATAAATGCTTTCTTGAAACTACACAAAACAGGTTCTCAAGATTCCTCAAGGCAGGAAGCAAAAGACTGATATTTTTTGCCAGGCTGTGCAAGAGCCCTTCCAGCCTGTCTGTGCCGCGGGGGCAGACGACGTCTCTGCTGCGGCAGGACAGTTTCTTAACAGAAAAAGTTCACGGAGCGAATGGTCCTCAGTGCCGGCCACCAGYGCTCCTCCTGGGCCTACGTCAGGAGGTCAACAAGCCGGCAGCTGCCCCTCGGCAAGATTTTAGCTTCTTTTTGCAGTATTACAGCCCCACTTCTCCAATTAGGGACGTCTGCTCCAACGCCCTGCTGGGCGGTGCGGGAGGGACGGTAACTGCCTGAGCCGGTGTCGTGGGAAGATGCGTTGGATGCAGTTTTGTGCCATTAGAGCCCACCCACTTGCAGCTTTACAGGAGCTAGCTGATCTTTTCAAAGCMAATGCAGGCAAATCAGTGAAGTCTGATATGCAGCAAGTAATCAGGAAGAATAAAATTGAATAACAAATACCTACCTTCCACAGAGGTATTATCAGTAAGTCTAGGATTTAATGAGTGCTTACGTAAAGTTTTACTGTTAAACATGTAASCAGACTCTCCATCTGACTTTACCAAGCTCAGTCATTACCTCTTTTCTTTTATAACATCAAAATATTGATTAAAAAGAAGGGTTTTAGCTAAAGGGTAGTCAACATCCTTTCTTGAGCACATGCATCAGAGTCAACCCCAATTTATCATTTGGTTTCTTATAGGCCAAAATACATAAAGAACTACAAAAAACTCTGCTTAATTATTTGAAGGATTCTAAATATAGCTTCTTTCAATGCTTTAGGACCTGGTGAATAGAACAGCTGTCAGCAATATGTTCCTCTGAGACGCTTAGTCTGTTGTTTCTAATTTGAAAAGTATGGTCATAGTCAATAGTCTCCCAAAGACAGGTGTGTAGTCCAAACATAAATTTTATTTTCCTAGAATTAAAATCAAATGAATAGACACTGTCAGATGGTTACCAAGTGTCACAATTTTACATTAGGGACATATTTAAAAAGCATGATTTGCGGTACAATAACTTAATGTAAGTTGCCAAATTCAAAAGTTGATTTATGTTGGGTAAAATAATTTCTCATATTTGACAGAATTAAGTGGCCTAACACGTGAAAGTTATCTCTGTCCTGTGGGCTAGGCTSTGCAGGTGGGAAGTGTGAGCATTTAATATAGTTCTTTTCAAGTGGGCAGGCTAAGGATSTGAAACATAATCACTGACTGAAAACGTACTGCACTTGTTTATGGTCAGGTTGAAACTGGCCCCAAAATCTCCATCATATAGCATCAGCTATAAATTTTTGCTCCAAGGAGACCAAGTAGTAAAGCATACAACAAAGTTTTGGGCCTTGTTGAAGTCACTGGCAAAACTCCTATAATCTTTAATAAAACCATAGCAATACCTCTATTATTAAAATTAGAACACAACTAATTTTTTGTCTTTGCTCCTTTTCAACCAAGAACAATAGCATGTCTGAGGAGGTACAGGAAAGGTTGCACAAAGCTTCCAAGAGACTGAAGGTCAAAGATTTGTGARTTTCTTTTCCGAGGAAATGCCATGTAAAACGTCATTAGTAAAGAAGGAGAGGAAAAAATAAGTAAAAGAACAAAACAAAACCAAGCAGTTCTAAGACATTGCTGCATGYCAGTGTTATTTAACTAGGAACATCAAGTATACCAGACAAAACGAGAGTATTTTGAAATGAAGGCACAGTAGGTGCAAGCACAAACACTCACGCTCTCACCTTGCTTGCAAAACTCCTTTTCACRTTTGTGCGTATGCCTCAGATACATTGCACATCCACTCATGTATTTCTCATACAAATGTGGGACTGCAAATCTGTACCATGTGCGCCTTCGTCCCTGAGCACCTGGAGAAGCACCAGCTGCTAGCAGCACCTTCAGTTAGCAAAGAGAAGGCCATTAAAAGCCACAGGAGAAGCAGAATAAGCAGAGTACTTCAGTTATTTTAAGGACCTCTCTGAGGCTAGTGCTGACCTGGAAAGCCTTTTTTAATAGCCTATGGATTTTTAATTTAAAAATTTTTGATAARTTATGTTAATCTTGAGTAATGTATTGGTATGGAAATAATCTAGTTCAAAGAACGACTAATCTGTTCCAGCATAATAAATGTTAAGCAAAGATAATTAATTCCAGACTTTCAGATTCAAGGACTTAAATTTCTGAAAGTATAATCAAATACACACAATAGTAACATAATTCAGGAAGTCTGACCGCATATAGGCCCCATGAGAGGCCTCATCTATCATAACAGAAATAATCTTATTTTGAGAGCAACTTGACAGCACAATCAGACATTGTACCTAAAACTCTATCCATCCGACATCTAGACATCCATCCATAACAAGCTACTTGGACATTCACCTTGAAAGGATTTCTGCAACCCGTATGCTCTTTCATACATCTTTACAAGCGTGTATGAGTCTTCGTTATTATCTTCATTGCTGGAGAGTTGGAGTACTCCATTTATATCCTACCAGACCAAAGTAGATGTTAAATCACTAAAATCTGGAATCAAACCTAGCAGCCCTGGACATCCTTTGAAATCCTTCATCCATGTGAACAGTCCTTAGCTGCATCTTTTCATACTTTAGGAAGTGAAGTCTGACATGCAGAATGAAGTATGAGGTTCACTACCATAGACSAATATTTATCCAGGAGGTAACAGTTACAGTAAAATACACTTTTCCCTTATGTAAGTAAACAAAAGTGTGAGACCAATAACCGTAAGATTTTAAAACATCAGTTCTGTCCAAAAAGAAAAAATTGCAAAATCAGGAGGTCCTGAATAACTAAGGAGATTTGCAGAGAATATGTTGGGGAGGACAGCTGCTGTTGTAAGCCTTCCTTTGGGATTTGGGCTACTTGTGCTGGAGGCAAACAGTAGAAATCCAGCCTCAGAGAATAATTACTGAGTTCACACTGAGGTCTTTTTGGCATGAGTTTCTTGTTTCCAGTACTTGATTGGCCAAACTACAGCTGTCACTGAAAYGTGCCATGTGAGAAAAAATGGAAAGGCTATTCAAAACAAAGTCTTCAACGCAGAGCTGCCCAGGCTCTGGGAAGTACGTCATCCGGAGTTTCTGAACCTTCCACAGCTAACGTAAATAAGACGTAAAGCGAAAGACAAACGAGCAACAAGCCTAAGGGCTAAACTCCCCCTTCCCTTACACCTCCGCAGCTGCAGTGACTGCAAAACTGAGACATTGGGTTCTTACGCGAGCAAAGGTACTTCTAATGTAACTTTAATCTGACTTCCAAAACACGTTTTAGAAAATTTATTTTAAAATGAGTTTGTTTCTGCCTGGAAAAAAACGTTTGAAGGAACGTGTTCACTTCAAACATTACCCAGTGAAAGGACAGACTCTATAGACTGGTTAGATCAAATAACATGAGTTTCTCAAAAGACACAGTGAGAGGGCGTGTGAAAAGTAGGGTGCTCGTATTTGCGTTTTCCATGCTTTCTTTGATTGTTCAAAAACGTAGTCAGTCTTAGGGAGAAAGCTGTATCTGGAAAGACACCTTCACAAAAAGGGCCACTATTTTGCTGTTGTGTGGCACTAAAAGGGCTCAAAATGAGGCAGAATTGTCTAGAGTGAAGTTCTCAGTGTAACACAGAATTTTATTTTATTAAAAATAGTGAGAAAACAGAGGGAAAGAGAATTCTTGATGTTTACCATTCAAAGCTTGATATAATGCCAAGMACAGAGAAGTGATTAGGCAGCTAGAAAGAAACAAGACTTATTGTACAAAAATCAYAGAATAGTCCTGTTTCCAGATGTCAGCTTGCTAACTGAAGCCAGAACAGCAGAATCCTTGCAAGCAGTATTTTATAAAAAACAGGAACTGCAGTTTACATCATTGCCCCCAGTCCCCCCTGCAAAAAACGCAGAATCTARGCATTGCTTAGGCATCAGTAATTCTGTAGTGAAACCATAGTGAAAATGCTATCAAAAAGTAAAACCTAGTAAGAACGCAAACGATATCTTCCACAAAACAACAGTATGGAGTTTTTGTTTTTCTTGCTAGGATTTATTTTATTCTGGGGATGATGGGTCTACTAGAAACATGTCATTAGAAGACAACCACATTTCATCTCCATTATTATACATGCACCAATATCTCTGAATGTTTCAGTCTGGGGAAAACTCCCACAAAATACGAGTATGGAAAGAAGTATTTAAATGTCTATTTCCAAGTCACACATACCTGATGGAATATATCAGGGCTTGAGTCTATCTGCATTGAATTACTAAGTTTTGGGGTATCATCAGTCGATATKAGAATAATACTGGAGCTTTCTATTTTTTGCACCTACAGAGAAATTACAGGGTTCTCTTCGGAARTATCTGTGTGAAATTTCTCCTAAACCATAGTCTTAGTAAAAGCAAAACTTAATAAAAGTAGGAAAGTTGTTTGAAATGAAACTTTTTTTTAAAGCTACCTAGGGTCAGAATTCTTACAAGATAAATCAGCTCATCCAACTTCCACTTAATTCTGAGAAAGGCAAATGTCTAATTTTGTATTACTTGAACACAGCTCCTCTCTCTTTGTTGTTCCTATCAACCCACCAGCCCCAAGGCTGCCGCCTACTACAGAGATGCTGTCTTCTGCTGACTCCAGGATCTTCTGATCCTCATCTAGAGCCAACAACCTTGCTTTCCAAAAACATACTCCTTCCAGCTCTGGGGTTTCATTTAAAAAAGAATGGAGAACAACAGGCACTGAAGAAAAGAAAAATGATTGATCTTAAACTGCTTTGCCTGCCTGTAATAGTTCTCTACTAGGCAAACTAGTTCAATAGCATTCTTTTATTTTTTAATGACTGTTATAGACAAAGATCAGATTCTTTGTCATAGCTTGGCTATGACACTATATATTATATACCAATCAACAATGTCAGTCATTTCACTGCTTTACAATGTTAAAGTAGGCTTCAGAGTGGGCAGACAATGAGCAGCAAAAGTAGAAGAGAAAAGGACTATTTAATCCCTTGGTGACACGCTTTTGATATTTTTAAACAAATACACAGTCTTGTAAGTTCTAAAAAAATAAATCAGCAATACTTATGACTCATTATGTGCCACAGTTTTAGAGAATGACAGAAATGAGGTGGTACTTTAAAATATTTTATGTTTTAAATGTGATAATCATAATCAGATAGGAACAAACACCTCTATAAATTGTTTACTTTATAAACTAATCTGTAAGAAAAAAAATTGGCCAGTGGAGTTACTTGTGTGCTTTAAAGTAAGAACACATAAATGACTACCAGACCTGCAGATAAAATTTGCTACAGCAATTTCCACTTAAGGTCAAATGTTATATGTGCTGGGACACAATCCAATCTCCAAACAACTAAACTGCAGCATGTAAAAGCTCTTCATGCCACTCTCATGTTTTGTGCAATTCATAAACACAGGATCTAATATTATTCTGTAGGGTAAGGAATTCAGAAACAGATTACAAATAATGCCTAGGAAAGTATCAGCAACGCTTGCCTGTATTCTGATAAAAGATTTGAAAACTTCTACATGGGGTCCTTGTTCAGCTTTCTTAGGACTTGTTACATCCTACAGAAAAAGAATGAGATACTGGTACAAAACAATTTGCGTTTTGCAGCATATTAACGTACTGATCTTTTCAGGAGGACAGGAGAGGAGAAAATGCCACTTGGAAGAACAACCAATGTTCTGAGAATAACCTGAACGCCAACTTGGCAATTTGCACTTCAAAAATGTCTTGACTTTTATAAGACATGCATGATGGCAAAATTAAGGCTGTTAAAAATACACGGTTTACTTTGGTAGTTTATAATTCACAGTGGCATTTAGTGGGTGGAGTTGTAAATTGGTAAGTGGACCCCGCCACAGCAGGGTATGCTGCTGCTCTGCAAAGAGGAAGCTTTACTAAGAATAGGAATGTGGTCACAGTGATAATGATCAAGGGCTTAGTATGCCTGAAATGTTGATGGGAGACCTGCAGATGGTTTTTGGATATATAACAGCTGCTCTAGAAATTAGATGTTATCAAAGATTCAGATTTCTGAAATACTGAATTAGGATGAAAAACATACAAACCTTAGCCTTAAGGTTAAGACTTACCTTCAAATTTTAATAGTACTACTGAAGGGAATAGTGACATATGAATCATTTACATTCTTGATAATTTGGAAGGCACAATTGTACAGATAATAAAGTGAACTTATTTTGCCATAAGAGAGAGCCAAGATTGAAGAAGAGCCTCTGCACTTATAAAAGCCCTTTTTTCGCATGACTTTTCAAATAGATTAATCAGCCACAAAAGCAATGAGATATCTTAAACAGATACTTGATCTGGTCTGTCAAACAATCAAACAAAAAGGCCTGATTTGTAAGTCAGAGACTTCCTGGAAAGAAGAAACACCAATGTTCTTAATGCAATCAGAATTTTAAAGATATTACATTACTCTAGGCAGGAATAATTTACTTATCACTTGCTAGGAAAATATGCCTTTGGACTGTTTGCAGCTCTAAAGGGCTTACCTGAAGGTCACAAATCAATAGCATTATACTAAGAATCCTGAGTGAAAGATGCGGSGATGGTAATATAACACCCTCTACCTTCAAATGCTCTGAAGCTTTACTACTGAGGCACAGCCGCTACCTGGTTACTTTTCAGCTGTAAGTATAAAGAAAATACATTGAACCCAAATGCATAACAAGGTACTTGAATGACTACCATAAATTCATGTTTCTGGCTGCCTGAATTCCCCAGCAGAGGACATCAGCACAGTAGTTTCACTTCTCTGGCCTTAAGGAGCRTGCAGGAGCTACGTGCCTGGGTCAGCCTTAAATGATCCTCAGGAAGCTTTTCAACAGAGCAAAAAGAAATCTGCCCGAAGTCACTGCACCCACTTCATGCCGTAGCACGACCACTTCCCACTGGGCCCTGCTTTGATCGCTGTTTGTGCTGGCCGGCTCTAAGCCTCCCGGCCCAGCAAGGGTTGTGCACAGACCTCCCACTGCTAAACAGCTTGTCAGTGGAGGAAGCTGAGTTGCTTTTCCTGAAGGAAGACACTGACAAAGTGCTTTTTGTCTCAAAAATGGTACATAAAACTTCTAATCTTGCTTATTTCCAATGTGGAATGTTAGACACAACTCTAGGAGAAGGCATGTTGAGCTGCATGCTAACATTCCCTATTTAAAATTTTTACTAAAATCCTAGTGGTGATTTCATTTATCACTGACTAGATAAAAGGACTACCCAGAAGAAATTTTGTGCTAGTAACCTATCACACTGGACTGGTGAGTCATCTACATGGAACTCAATGATCACCACATGCCTTCTGTCAAAGCGATTGCTTAAGGAGGCAGCTATACGGACAGAAATTGAGTTTTATTATCTTCCTGGAAAGATTCCRTCAGAGAGCTCTTACAGCAGTTTTTGTGCCTGAGATAGGAAACAGATGAAGTTCTATCAGTGTTAAGCCACTAATAATAGGCTACTTGGTAGACAGGATTGAACAGTGCAGGACCCCGAGTAGTCTTAAAACTTCTGCTTTAAAATTCGGTGTTCCCACGTATTAACAAATCTAAAACATACCCTAAGATAATAATTAAGATTTGCTTCAAATCCTTCCTTTCTCAATAATAGCAAGGAAGGAGGCACTAACGTGTTACTCTCCTTTTTATCACAGATAAACAAGAGTAGGGACTTCAGGGTAACTATTCTAGGTCTGCGAATTTCAGCACTCTACATACTTACAGTCCATCTTGATTGATGTTCTGAAATTCTGGCTGGATATGGAAATTCGCTGGCTAGAAAGTGAATCTCTCAACCTCAGAGCACCTTATTCTACAAAACACTGAAATCCTGTCATATGCACGTGAAGTGTGTACAGCATAGACAAGCAATACCAAACAGATTTAAGTGCAGTTAGAACTCTTAAATACATCATAAAACATAAAACTAGAATTACATTAAGTATTTTTACCTGATTTCTTATGTTCTCTCCAGGCTATTCTGAATTCTAGTGTTCCTTCAATGGAACAGTGCTACTCCCAGCACCAAAACCAGTCTCTCCTAAGTAGAAATAGATGCGTCACCCTTCTGACTGGTTGCTCTTCCTAGAGAGAGTGCTCAGACTTGGATGCAGTATTCCAGGCACAAGCAAGCTACATTTYGCATTAATTCTCAAAATATCATTCTTCTCTAGCTGCAGTCTAAAACTACATTGGCCACGTAACATTACAAACTTATGAGCTATGAGCATTCAGTCTCATTACCCACTCACACATTTTTTCAACTCAACAGCTATTTTTCTAGTATACTGTATTGATAGCGTCAAGGCTTACTTGCTTACCAGGATGGTTCTCTGTTTGGGGTAGTTACCAGCATCAGAGGTGGAACAGATTTGTTTTTTGCTCTGCAGTAAACAAAAATTATCTCCTACCCTCCTGTACTCACKCTCAGAACAATTCTTAAGCTCTTAGTGAACTATAGCCAATTAACATAGCTCCATTTTCACCTTTATTTTTACTTCTTAGCAGGTGAAAATTTAGGTGAAGATCCCACACCACATGACCAATCAGCTCCTTGCACACCATGGAAAACTGTTGTACAGGTCAGAATTTAGGAACTTTAACATATGACACATGACTTGTACACATTCCAGCTAACTTCTACACTGTCAACTATTCCTYGTGATTCCTTTGGAATAGCCATGTTTATACTTTGTAAGTTTATTTCTGAACCGTCTAAACTTTGCATTTTTAACTGAATATGAATCCTAATTGAAGATGAATCCAAACAAGCAGTGCACTATCCCAGTTTGACAGTCATTATTGGCTATTCTTTAATCATTTCTTCATGGACAAGTCTCTTCTCTAGTGCTCTATCTCCCAATAGAATACAAAACATGTTGTTTTTCTAATTAAATGAATCTTTTCTCTAAAATACACTAAAAAAAATTTTGCAGCCAAGTCACTCTACAGCACACAATGAATGGCTCCTGGTAACTAACAGCAATTATAACCAAAGTACAAGGTAGCCAGTTTAGAGGCTTCAAGAAACCCCAGCTAAGACTACACAGATGGATTCAAACAAAACTGAATTCTTCCACCTCAGTTTAGAAGTGGGTGAACACAATCCATTTCCAACTCAAAGCTGTATGACTGTTAATACTAACCAGATACTTTTAGAATTTGCCACATACAAACTCRTAAAGAGGTGAAGATTTTGTACCTGAAGCTGTGAGCAACTGTGATAATTCTAGATCTATCTCTTACAGATGATACAACAAAGGAAAATATTTTGTTTTTTAACTTCTTGGCTAGCAGAGGATAGGCTGAAATCAAGTTAATGCATATCATTGTATCACTTACCAAAGAAAAGCCTACATTTTCCATGATGATCTTTATGTAATCTAGCTGATTCTGTGATATGCTTTTAAAAGTCAATCRTGGACTAGATTCAAGATTTTATTTCTGAAGTCTTTCCAATTCTTCATACATGATGACTTTAAAAAGGGTTTGATATTTTGTAATAGCAGATGGGTAATTTTTTAAGTAGCAAAAAAACTAAATGAATACAAATGTAAAAGTGTTGTTTAAAATTTAATGAAAATTTAATGAAAAAAATTTCTAAAAACACAGATTTTATATAATAAACGATACTTGTACGCCCCAATAGTGCACACAAGCAGATGATTACCATATATCAATATTTGTTAGGATGGATGAGATCGTGAAGAAAGAGAACATCAGTATTCTTTCTATATAGTATTTCACTGCTAGTAATTTATAGTATGTTYAACAAGCAGGCATAAACTAAAGTGTTTTCAGTCAACAGTTATATATTATTTAAATATGCATTCTCTATTTATGTATATAACTTCTCTGGATGCATTATTTTCCAAAAGACACATCACAATTCTATGAGCGCATGTCTGAAAAGTTACTTTCTTAATCAGAATTTTTTTCGTATTAACCCTTTATCAACTGAATACATACAAAAATGTTCAACCTGGGGCATAAGTAGGTCTTACTTCAGTGAATAGCTGCTCTCATACTCAAATACAGATAAATTCTTAATACTTTGCTAAAGTTGTGACACATGAAAGTCACATTAAGAGCTCGAATCATGTCTATGTAATCTACTCTTTTGATCACATTTGTAAAGTATTACTATAGGATAGGTATACTCCTCATCTTAATGGAAAGTAGAAAAAAAGGCCAAATGAGGCAGCCTTATGGCTGCAGCTATATTCCAGTTACTCCTCATACCATATCCCAACTACATACATCCTAGCAACCAGTGGTGTTAAACTATGGGRAAGAGAAAGGAGGGGAACCTAAATTCCCACCTGTCTTAATAGGATAGATATCATCACCTTGGGAAACTAGATTTCTGCAAGAAGAGAAGTTTTATGATTGAAATACGACATATAATGGCTGCTAACAAAATAACTACGCACCCATTCTATGAGTGCTCTCCTCTCGCACTGAAGCTGGAAAGCAATGCACAATCATCTGTGTCTACCACGCTGAAAGCATGCACRTAAGCATTTGTTTATAGCACAGGATCTAAGCATGGTAAATTCACCAAACCAACTTACAACTTTGTGTGAACACTCTACACTTACGCATCGTTCACTAGTGCTATACAGTTTGCTCTTCCACTTCTGTTCCAGAAATAATATATTTATTGGTAATGCCAAGTCAATTTTTCATATAGAATCAGCCAATAGGATATGCAGCAGCAATTGACCTGCATTTCCAGGCCCACAGCAGAAATTTTTCTAGAGAAGAGCTAACATTATAGTGCTCAGTCCYGAAAAATACAACTAGTCCTCAACAGCCTTGCCTCTAAAAAGTGCAGACACAAATGTTAAGATTTCTTTATTACTAAAATAAATGAAAAATTCAGCCAAACATTGTTACATATGAGGCTTTCAAAAACTCCAAATAATTCTGCATGCTCTGAGTCTTGTTTTCTGACTTCTGCAGGCTGTCCTCCAGTTCTTTCAAGCACACTTCCTGATGCTTTTCATTCTAAAAAAACCAAGAGATGCAATGCAAATTAGAAACAAGGCCTGAATCAAAATAATGAAGATAAGGTACTAATTCTATTACTGTCTAAGCTTTTATATGCACATCTAAAGTTTTCATTGGATCTACATAGCTGAAGGTTCCCAAAAGAACCTCAACATATTGAAGATCTACGACCATTCATGATCAGAATTAATCTGCTTGAACAGCCTTATAATCCGAAAAAGGCCTGTGAATGTAGAAACTAACTTTTAAAATTTTTATCTTGAAAGATTCCTAACAGCTTAATTCTACTATGCACTTAACAACTCACTCTCATGTTGATTTTTCAAGAAAACAACTGTTATTGATCTCTGACATAACACGATTTTTTTTGCCTCTGGTTGTTTATTAAAATAAAGGCTGTTTGATAGCAGTGTTGCATGCTCATTAGATCCACACTTATGCACACCAGAGATGATTTGTTGTATAAATACTACAGATACTCAGGGTATTTCCTTTTATGTCTATTACAGATTTYAGACGCTAGTCAGTTAAATTTAATTTTTAAAAAGGTATGTTTAATTATAGTCTGTGTATTTAATTACAGTTTTAGAAAAAGTAACCTAGTTAAAATGAGTAATTAAAGAAAGCTACCTTCACAGTCCTATTTGGTTTCCAAATTTGATATGACAACAGGAATGAAACAATTTTATCATTTTCCATAATGTATTTTCAGTTGTATGCAYGTTAATTGGAAAAAATACCCAGTATCTTCTGCATTCACTCACAACAGCTCTTCTCTCAGACATTAATAACTTTTCATACTTATTTTCGTATTTAAAATCAAATCTATTTGACAATATATTTTAGTTCTGACAGAAAGGGACCAAGCAGTGCTCTGGGAAGTGACAGGAATTCTTATTACCTAGGGTCAGTGATTCTCAGAGTTTCTTTGCCTTCAGCCATTGGAGTGAGAGTTTTAACTGGACTAACAAGCAAGCAATCATTTAGAAATGCTTTCTTGGTAATTTGATTGGAAAGAGCAAAATTAAATTACTTTCTCTAGAAATAAACTCTTGAGATTTGATTCTATTCCCACCCAACCTGGTAACTGGACTACTGCTGATTTTAAAGAAAACAGGATGAGGCAAAAAAAAAAAAAAAAAAAAAAAAAATCCCAACAATAAAACAATTTACAGATCTCACACAAGCATTATAAATAGTTTCCTTTCAAACTGATTTAAAAAATAATCCTGACAAAAATGCAAATGCAGGCCTCTACTTCTACTTGTTTTCCAAGTTGTAGAAAGAAATAAATTAGGATCTAAGCACGCTCAACTCAATTAAGGTATAACAGTGTACAGTCTGAGTATCCAAGGCAAGCACTGCTGCTGCCATTCAAAATCATGCTTAAGGTAGAAAGTGTGAAAAAATTCCTGATCCTTTAATTTCCGCAGAACAATGCTACAGTCTAGCAGATCTAACCTTCGTACCTCATAATTTTGTTCTTACCACTGTTTTCTCTTACCAAGTATTCATTTTCTTTTTAAATACACTACATCATCCACTTAATAATTAATTAAAAACCTAAACCAAGCACAGATCAAAAAAGCTTCTGAAATCAGGACAAAAGTACATGAGTAAAAGCTGTGGGCTATACTGACTGTCTCCTTGAGATGAGAATGAGGTTTTAACTGATACAGATCTTAAAACGATCCAGTCAGACCTGAGCAGATTCTGGACCTTCAAATTAGATTAGTATCATCTGTGGAAAGGATTTCTGAAGAATAAAGAAGATCTGCTGATAGGCTTTCTATCCCCAGCAACTAAATCAGCTTCAGAGTGTAAAAGCCCCGAAGTCTTTCATAAAACAGTAGGTTTTGCTTCCACTCACTTCCTCTCACTTGTTGAGAATCCAGGGGAAGAAAAATATACCTTTTTAGTGTCTTTAATTGGATTTTAAATAGTGTCATAGCTTATTATTACTGACCATAGGACAAATTTCTAACTGTATCAAAACTTCAATTAAAACAAAAGATATGCCACCACTTGATTAGGAAATTCAGGCATATCTTCCATGGTATTAGCAGAAAGTGTTYGGCAATTTTCTGGATTAGTTAAAAAAAGAAATCAGACACAACYGCTTTTTTGGTTGGTTAGATTTTCAAAGAGTATTAACCATCCAAAATATCTATTCAGCAGAGCCACAGTCTAAGAAGGGTAGTGTCAACTTATAACGTTCTAGGCATTTAAAGGCTTGACACTTTCAAAATCAGAACATCTGCTTAGTTACTATGCACATGCAACATGCTACATAAACTGCTTTTCATAAATTCCAGTAAGACCTGATTTCCGTATCAACTCAGAAAAGTACACTATGTTGTTATGTAACTGTTATCCATTTACTCAAATTTAGATAAGCTGACTGAATTTAGAGCAGCCTTGCTGGCAAAACTGAACTGAATAAAAGATGTAAACTCCATCTACTTCYAGTGCTTTAGTAATACAGACTGGTCATCTAGTAAGTATTTTAAAAAGTCAATATATAAAACACATTGTCAAGTTGAATTAATTTGTTATTCTCTAATGCGTGTATCAATTCCAATGAAAATGTATTTTTCAGTTAAAATAACTTTATGTAAATTATAATTTWAAAAAAATCATTATTTACTCACATGATAAAACATGCAGAGAAGTTGTTTTTTCTCTTCTTCTCTCTTTCTTAATTCAGTTTCAAGAACTAGCATTTTTGTCTGAAGGGCTTGTTGCTTGTATGATATTTTTTCCATTTCTTCAGATACCTATAATGGTAATGATAGAGAAAATGATGTATATTTACTTTCACTTAAAGCCCAGAACAAGTAACTTYCTTGTAATCATTAATAGAACTATTTCCTACTCAGTTATTTCCCACAATTTCTCACTTCACAGAAAATAAACAAACCCGGGAAGCATTTTGACAGGATTAGACCTAGTTTCAATTTGGAATAAAACATAATTAGTGAAAGGGGGACATCTTGGTAACTCATTTGTAAATGCGCCAAACTTGAGATTTTTTCAAAATCTCACAATATCCTCAGAGTAATAAGATATTCAGAGAGTTAATTTCAACATGATTAATTTGAGAGGGAAATTACAGCTTCATACCTATTTTCTGATTAAATAAATATAATTCTCAGTAATCTATATCCTACATTTCCTTGTCCATATGATTTAATCTGTATCCTTTCTGTAAACATTGTATCTCCACTTCATACTATAAGAGTGCAAAGCCTTCCTCTAAAATTAGAAAGATTTCAACACCAAAGTCCTTGCAGGTTGCATATTCCAAAGAAAATGGGAAAAAGGCAAGATTCAGCTCTTATTCTGAAACTTTTTGCTATATACGTGGTTTCACATATTAGGTGGTTAAAGTATTCTGTTTGATTTGTCAATAAACACAATGGCAAAACATTGCTCCACTGAACTTTGTCATTAATTTCAATAGGATCAGGATTCTACCAAGAGTCAAACTGTGCAATTCATATTTAAATATGGAGAATTTCCAGTAGGTACACTTTCCAGCATTGCTCCCTATATGCAAAATAAGCTTGTCCCATCTTTTCTTCTCAAGCATATTAAGGTTATTTTTTATTTCTAAATAGAAAATCRCAAGATTAATAAACTTATTAAACCATCAATACCATTTTTCTCCCATCTTCCAAAGCAGATTCCAGTTGTCTGGCTAAACCATCACACTCTGCAGTTTTCTCTGTAAGCTGTAATTTACTGCACTGAAGACTCTCATCTTGTTTTGCAAGCTGATTAGCAAATTCTTCATTTTGAAATTCCATCTTTTCTAACTGTCTTTATGCAAAAGACATTCACATATTATACTTCATCACAGCAAGAAAGGCATAAAAAATGCAATCACACTGAAAACAAAGTTACCTTTTAAGATCTTCGTATTTCTTCTGAAYRTTATAGTTTTCTTCTTCCAAAGAATGACTGCCCAAGAAAGCTATATTGTCTTCYTCCTGTGAAAATAACAATTCCTTTCCACTGTAGAGACTAACATTCAGGATATTATAGACTAAAGTAAACTCACCTCTTAAAATCCAGTCAAACAACATAACTGCAAAAGCAACYGAACTATATTGTATTTAAAACAAATCAAATACAATCAAAGTAGCAGACTTTGGGTAAATATTTAGACTGAAGATTTGCTATGTAAAAAAGTGAAATCTGAGCAAGACTCTCATAGTGCTCTGACTCTCATAGTGACTCTCTGGCAGAGYATTCTCTTCTGCCGCAAAGCACATCAATAATAATAAATAGCCATGCCATATAAATTGATGTTCATATACAAAACCACCTATTTAAACTAATTTTTAAAATGAAATAGATAAAATATAAGGAATATTCAGATTTAGGCTTTAAAAAGAAAATACAAGAAATAACATAAAAAACAAAAATATACYTTGATAAGCTAATTTCTAGTTATCAGTAGAATATACGCATTTAAATGTTAAAGTTTCACAGCATCAAAAATATACCTATTTCTCTGAGCAAATATTGTCTGTTTTATAAATTATGCATTTAAAAAATGAGATGAATGTGGAATTAAATTATTCCACTAGATACAAACAATCATTAGGATTGTACATTTATTTTGAAGGAAAAATTCTGCAACGCTTCTCATGACACAGCTATTCAAAAGGATCAAAGACTTACTCATTTAAAAGATAGAGAATCTAAAAGCAAATATAAATACTAGACTTTTCTGTCACATGCTGAATCCACCTAAATACAATCGGCAATAGTTTTATTTGCATTGTGCTATTTCTGCAGAAGGGGCTTTCACTTTATGAAGCAAATAATATAGGAAAGGGTATAACAGCCACAAGCATAAAAAGGGGGGGGGGGAAAGTGTTCTAAAGACTTTCTTCCACATAATTTCTTACTTATCTTTAAAAACTGTTCTTAGCACCTGAACCTGCAGCTCCCTAAGAGTTTTGCACTTCTGTGCRTGAATCCTTTGACAGGACATAAGGTCTTCCTGATATTCTTGCAGCTTTTCTTCAGCTGCTTTCAGCAAGTCACGAACATGTTCTAACTCATTTAAGTCAGCCTCCATTTTGCTCCTCACCTGCATGTTAGCATCACAGGAGAAAAATGCAAGTGAAAAAACATAAATTAATTGTTACAATACTTGATAGCTTTCCATGTAAGCAGTAAATCTGAAATTCTACATGTTACATAACATCACCTATTCCATAAAATACTGACAAGGTTACAAGTTCACCACTGGAGAAATTTCTCTCTCCGATTATATTTCATTAAAGGCTCAGTAACACTGATGTTAAACACTTACAACGTTATGCAAGTTCTAGGAGATTGAGCATCCCCCCCTTTTTTTATGATCATAATACATATTGCAAGGCAGCATACAAACAAACTAAGCAGCTTACAGGAGAAATTCTGACTGCACACAGAATTATTGTTGTATTTGAAAAGACAGCAACAACTAATGCCACAAAAAGCAACTCACAATGATCTGCAAGTA
The DNA here is from genome assembly GCF_003343005.1 of Rhea americana. Taxonomy (NCBI): domain Eukaryota; kingdom Metazoa; phylum Chordata; class Aves; order Rheiformes; family Rheidae; genus Rhea; species Rhea americana. The sequence goes on from NW_028186149.1 coordinate 12,628,737, forward strand.
TGATTTATGGGATCAAAAAGGTCCATTCTACAAATGAATTAAGGAAAAGTGAATAAAGTTAGTATGAAATAAAGTAAATATCCAAGAGACATCACTGTGAGGACTGATCCTATTCTATAAAATCACAGCAGGCAATGCAAAACTTCTCCTTGCCTCAATTTCACTGCTTAAAAAAAATATGTCTTTTGATGAGCAATGGCATTGAGAAATTCAATTTCTCTATCAATTTTTTGTATTCTGGTGCTTGTGAAAGTGCTATCTATATTCCAGTATTCAGCTCCACCTGCTGAAAAAACTTAAAATTAGTCCATGTATGGACTCTCTGTTTTAACCACTAGTTCAAATGCACAACTTGCATAGCAGTCTTAGAGTATGTTGACTTCCTCACTCAATTCTTTTCTACAAATTTTCTCTAGAGACATCTAGCTTTAAAAAYCAACAACAAAGTTCTATTTTTAAAAGCAGCAGAAAGGATTCTCAAATTCTAAAATAACAGGCCTTATTTAATAACTTCTTAGACATTATTCTAGGAAACATTTCTCACCTGTTTGCAATTGTGTAGTATTCAAAAAACATAAAGAAAAAAAACAAAAAYCCCCCCAAAACAACAAAAAAACCCACAACTGTTCACAAGCAGGATTTAAGAAAGCATTTAATGCGCTTAAATTCAGTTTTACAGATGGAAAAAGAAAAAAGGAAGAGAGATGGTATCTTTTGACTCCTAAGGAGCAGATCACAACACACATGAAGAAACAGTCTTCTACAGAATTGTGCAGAAGAATACTTTAACATTGCAAAACTTACCTTATCTACTTCTAAGCATTTAGTTTCTGTTATTGTTTTGTTTTCATTTAATACTGTCTCATATCTAGATTTCTGTTCTTCTGCTTCTGTTTGTAATTTTTGCACCTAGGACACAACATATTTTCATATGTATTTTCAAAAGTTTTTTTTWWAAAAAAACTATAAAACACATTRTTATCAAGTAGAAAGGAAAACCTTCTATTTCTAAATATAATCTTAGTCTTTGTCATCATATGAAGTTATTTATTTTCATTATCCTACCCACTACAGCAAAAATAAAACAGGAGACAACCAATTAGAGAAGAACAGAACATTTGGAGGCAAGAGTACAGAGTAAGCCAAAATAGTTTGATGCCATTATACTGAACACGAACTGCTAGATGTTCGTATGCATTATATCAGATTAGAGGCTCCCTGGCATAAGCCAAATTTAACAAGAAAGCACCAGTCTATTTTGTCATCATACAACAATGACTGTTTTAATGTTTTCCTTTTTTTTTTTCTCAAATGTATCCCAATTTGACAGATTCACATAACATGATACAGTCTGAAAGAAAAAAAAAATGAGTATTAACACTCACTATCACCTAACAAGCCCTTTATATCACCATTTAATTTTCAACTGTGGAGAATGAGATAAAGCTGTGCTACCTCTGTAGCCAGCATGACTCACTCTTCTCTCCTAAAATAACCAGTATCAATCAATGACAGTCCCCACCTGGAATCACCAAGGCTAGAGGCTAGGGAATTTCAGCCTACTTACTTGTTAAGGTTGGATATTCTCTGCAACTACAACTCCCACCTTACAGCTGGCAAAAACTAACTGCAGTACTGTACACCAGGCTGAGGCATACTGATTGTAACTTAAGGGTTTGTAACAAGTCTTTTCTCAGTCATTTCAAAAAAAACAAGTGTAAGGACAGGAAGCGAAATGGGGCCTATACTATAGCAGAAATATATAAGACTTTGAATTATTGCTCTAAAATCTCTTCTCTAAGAGCAAAAGGCAAATACAAGATAGGAATTGATAAAAAGTGTATTTTGAAGTCTGTTTTGCATCTATTCCTGATGTTTTCCTATGTAAATAAGGACACTCAGAACGGTACTTGAACACTGTTTTGTTATTCTTAGGAACATGAAAATACAGATATGAGTGATGATGGGTAAAATATCACTCAAAAGAAACCAGTAAAGACTTCAGGCTGAAATTTAAAATTTTTAACTGATTTTACTTTGTTGCCAACTTGCTTGTTAGGAAGCAAACTTTCTCTAAGCAAATATGCAACCAGTTTTGTTGGCTTCAAAAAGATCACTCAATTTGTAAGGATTATGTGTACTAACAAAGGTGTTGATATTACTCTTGGATATGATTTGTAATGTCTTCTATGTCTTATCTGTMCTCAGTGTTACAGGAGTATTAGAATGACCACTACAACAAATCTGCTTTATTACAAGTAAAACCTTTATTATTTCCTCAAAAATGTTTATAGATTTAAAAACCTGTACTTGAACATTTCAAATATGCTAAGTCACCTGATTTTTATACTGTTCAACAAGGTTTTTCTGAAGCTTTGCTTTTTCTTGCAGGTCTAGCAGTTCAGTTTCAACTGAAACACTACTGGTTTTCAACACAGCAAGGGAAGCCTTTATTAAAACATGAAAAAAAAATACAAATTTTAAGAGTGTTATTAAAGTAGAACACAATCTACAGTATTATATTACTAGCAAAGGAACTACAGACCTTAAAAGGAGTGAAAAGGTTTATTTGTCCTGTCAATTAAAATGATAGTCTGCAAATGATAGTTCATTTGCCAGTTCATGAGGATAGTTACTATGAAGAATAAACTACAATACAAAACTGTAAACCCTTTAAAAACTGAAAATAATTATCAAAAGTTGAACTCAATTCTTATGTTCATAAAACTTTCTTTCAAATTAAAAAGAATAGTTCTTAGGTAAGCAGTTTTGTAGCTACTGATATTAAAATAAATGGCATCCTGGTTAAGCAGATAGTTCTGTTCTTAGCTTTGCCATAGGTTTCCTTTGATAAATTTTCAACGTCTCATTTTCACATACTGGATGGCAAAACTTATCCTTCAGGTTTGGGATATCTAGACAGAAAGTGGACAGGGAACTAATATGGTTCCTTTGTGAACATATCAGAAATGGGGAGACACTTCACTGTGGTTTATAATAATCTCACCTTTAATTTTTCATTTTCCAGGTTGACGTTCTCATTTTCAGAGTTAATAGAGCTTAGCTTGGCAAGAATTTCCTCATTTGAGTTTCTTCTGCACTCCTCTTTTTTCTTCAGATCTTCCAAAAGGCTTGTAATCTGCCTTGTTACATAGGCAAGAACCTCTGCATAATTCACACACAATGCTTCCAAAACTTGCATTACAGAGATTAAACTGTACTTAACTATATACTCCTTCATTGTTCTTATTTCAAATTTCTTTAAAAACACACAAAAATAAGAAGGCATAACACGTTTAAACAACCGAAGTAAGCATAACTATTAAAATAGGAAGTTCTCCGAAAGAGAGATGCGGTACAATTAAAAGATATCCAACAAATGAACCTAGCTTAATTATAAATAAATTTATTAGCTAGAACACACAAACATATTTCCAAGGCAACCATGCACATATACGCTATACAATATGGAATTTTGGGTGCTAGCAGATAACACCCTAGCAGGAACATTTCATAGCAAGATTAGGAACAGCACTTCCCATTATTAAACAACTGCAACAAATTCTGTAAATGGTATAACATTTGCTTTTTGACCAAGTAAAGTTAAACAATGAAATTTGTGTTGCTCTTTAGTTAATCATAAACTACCTAATATCACAGGTATTGTTAGAATGTTACATTCTAAGGAAAGATATATTTTCAATTAAAGTAAAAATAGCACAAAACAGTTGGAGGTAGAAGAAGCAATTGATAGATGTTTAGCTTTTTTTATTCTTCTCTAGATGCCTCCTTATAGACACTGGACCAACAGTGGGCTAGACAGACTTCTGGCCTAACCTTATGTACCAGTTCTTATCTTAAATTTTAAAATACACTGAAAATATTTTCATAAAACTTAGGTTTTTGAAATAAAAATAAATCTCAAGCCAAATTAGCATGAGCTATTAAGTATTTGAGTATGAATCAAGTTCTTTATAAATATTCTGCCATAGACCTAGCATAAAGGCAACTACTAGTTTCTTTTGCTTGTTGGAATTGGAGTCCATATTTCTACCCATAGAAAAGGTAAAAGGATATTTCTCACTGTCTGCCAAAGAAAATGGTATTTCCTTTGGGCCGACTAAGATGTGACTGGCTAGTTGGTTTAAGATTGGATAGTTTCGTATTGCTTGCCAGGGCAAGAACAAATTAAGTGAGCATCTGAGGAGAAAATACACTCCAGAGTTAGTGGGGTGAGCCACTAGCAGAAATGGAGTATTTTGCTGCTATTAGCCTGAAACTGGAAGCTGCAGTAAGGAGCTTTTTCTATACTGCTGTAGAGGCAAGGATTAACACTCAGGCTGTTACTGTTGCATCATTTCGTAAATAAATGATTTGGAGGAAACAGCATAGTAGCTACTCGCAACCCTAGGTTGATAGGAAGTACACAGGGGAAAGAATACATTCTTTATTTGTATAGGACACTGAAGCTATAGAAAAGTTGTGAAGCACAGCAAAGAGAAGGCTAAAATTCTTAAATTTGTTCTGGTTTCCAACTTCTAAATTCTGCTCAGAAGCTTAAAATATGAAGATATACATACACTTGTTTATATGCCAATACTGAGTACTACACAACTAAATATCAGAGTATTACAAGACTACAGCACTAAAAAACAGACCATCAGCAGTTTAACTTACTTCTTAAGATCTTCTCTTTGAATTTCTAACATTGTCTTTTCCTCTACCATCTTATCATGCTGTTTTTTCCAGACTTTGGAAGTGGACAGTATCTCAGACAGTTCAACTTCCTGGGAAATATATGAATTAAATCATATAACATAAGAACACCATTAAAGAATGCCATCTAATTCTACAAAATATTCTAAACATAAGAAGTATTGAATATAAGCCAGACATAACTGTATCTACACAGTATAAAGCAATGTAAATTTTGTCTTCTTGTCTCAAGAGAAAATAAACAAAACTATTTTAAAAAAGTAAGTCTAAATACAGAATTACTTTTAAAGCAGAGCCACAGTTGAACACTGCTACTGTATATCAACTGTAGAAAACATAAATATTTCAAAATTTAAGATGAAAGTCTTTTCTTACGACAAAAATACCTGTCTGCAATACATCTCTAAAATACTGAAATTATATAAACTGATACTAAAATCAAATTCAGCCAAAACTTTTTCTGAATAAAAAATAATAGCTAGATAAGAAGGGCATAATCTGGTTAAGTTCCTCAAAAGAAGTATGAGTGATTAAGCAACATATGCTATCTTGAAAGTCCACTATCTCAATTAGTGTACTGTGCTTCTGAGCTTAGTCACTGTACCTCCACAAAGGTCTAACAGGAAGATCAGGAGAGGTATAACTGAAACTTGATGAAACTCTCGTATTTATTACAATTTGAAGTGTATAACTTCATGGYTTAAGGCATGCACTAAATTTTAACAAAACAAAGACCACAAATGTAGTAATAAATTGCATGTCACTTTTATCAACCTTTTCCTTAACCTAGGAGAAAAAGAAAAAAAATTCAAGGACAGCACGATCAGTCAGCTTCTATTTTCTAAAGGTGAAAATCTTCTAATTCTTCATTTTAAAACAATACATACAACACTGTTCACAATGTAGCCACTCACACGTTCTCTTATTCTGGAGGTTATATTTTCCACAACTGTTTCAAAGCGTTCAGCTTTTTTTTTCTGGGACCTGTTTGTTTTTTTCAGAGCAGTCTTCTTTTGCTCACTTTTTTGCCTTAAGGACAAAATCTGGTGCTTGCATTCACCAGCTTGAAGTTTCCACTCTGCTATTTTCTTTTCCAGGGTCTGCAGTAAAAATAAACATCAACTCTGTTCAAAACTTACGGATCAGGCTTTGACTTATCAGGAATAGTAAACTCATAACTTGTTTGCACTAACATCTCTGCATCTCAAATCTTGTGGCTGCCAGAAGGTGCTCGCCAAGGGATGTACACAAGGAAGAAAGAAGAAATACAGCTAGGCAAATTCATAAGAAAGTGGAGCAAGATAAGAGGTTGCAGAAACAAAAAAAGGTAGGAGTAGGGGGGAAGAAAACAATCTAACAATCATAATATACTCTTGAAAATGAATGCAAAATATCAATGTTGAAGTCACAGCAAAACTGTTAAACCAACTGGTGAGGAGCAAAAAGTGGTTTCATGATCCCCTAGTGACTGATTTCTGTAAAAAACATCTTAATCATACTACTAGTGATATGTAGTAGCAGTCTGTGCTCTGAATCTACGCAGTGAGCATGCATATAACTAAGGCTGGACATCAGTATAACTGCATGTGAAATTTGCATGACAGTTAAGATATTGGATTTAGGTTTTTAAGTCAAGAAGTTAGGAAAGGCTGAGGTCTCCTCTTGAATATATACATTATGATGCATATATTGATGCCTTGCTCTACAAATGGAACAGAATTGTATAGAGAATAAACTATATTTTATGGAAATATTGCCTTATATTTTGTATTCTATAGGTAGTGAGGCAGGAAATGCAAAAAAGAAAAAAAAAAGAAAAGATTTAGTGCTGCCTTGCCTAGTGATTAAAGTTGTTTAAATATAATTAATACAGGCTATTATAAAGTTTAAGCACAAGGAGATAAATCAAACATTGCAAGCAAATCTAATATCCACCACTTCCTGAGTGTTTAATTTTGCAGCCTCCATGCATTTTTAATTATTTTTTTACACCATTCAATGTATAAAATGCAACCTAGATTAGGGCTAGGTTCTACAACTGTCATTACATAATTATTTCTATTGTTTTTAATGTTTCTGATTAACTAGATTTTTACATCTGATGAATGCAGTTGTACAGATCCCTCCCAATCCAGGGAGCTGACCTCTCTAACTGACATTTATATTTTCATTTTTATTTAAATATGAATGAAAAAATAATAGACATTAAAAACAATATGATGACACACAAGAAAAGCAATACTGGAGTATGCTTCAAGGAGGATCTCAGATACAACTATTCTTACGGGGCTACAGTTTATCAATACCATGAACCACGTACCAGCAGACAACTACTTTTACAAACACAAGTGCAAGTTCCATTCACATCGTCTATAACTCTTCTGCCAAGGTATAGCAAAATAAATATGCTATCTACTTGTAGCACTGTAAATAAATTTGTCTCAAATCACTGATAAATATCCTAATCTGTCAGACCGCTTGAAAGGTACAATAAAAACATGTATTGATTTTTTTTCATTTGAGTCTCAATCTGATACTTAACCTAATGTGTGTTCTACATCAATAAAGATCAGAATGACATGCCATTTACCTAGTGATTACATTGGTTTGCCACCCTTATTCATGATGCTATTTGCCAATCACGCATATAAGAGGACATCAGTCTGTACAAGTCCTGCTAATGGCCCTAAAACTTACCCATGATCAATGCTAAATGTATGTATGTATGTAAAAGGTGGTCTCAGATTACTGCCACTCAGCAAGAAGGAAAAGTACTACTTCCAGAGACGAAAACCAAATATGTAGGAAMCACTTTTCATATATACATGCTTATATGTTATTCAAAAAAGCAAAAATATGACCTAGAGGAAAATATAGTCAATGAATGGAGCAAACAGAAAACCTCAGTCTATGTATGGCTTTCTTTGTGCTGATTTAAGTTGTTGATACAACTGTTATCCCCTGTTATAACCGCAGGAGGTCATACTCACACTATGAATGAGTGCTTTGGGCAGTACTCAGTGCCTCAGGAAAAATTAAATTCAGAATTAATTTCATAAAGTTAAGTTTAAGCTCCCTCAAGTTTTTGTCCAGATAATCATAAATCATCATCAATACAAATAAATCATAAATCAGAATTTGAGCTGGCAACAAACTTCAGCACTTCTTGAAAAACAAACAAAACTTTTAAATAAAGATTGCATGAAAACACAGTTACAAATCAAATTATGCATATCATTTAATGAAAATGTTGTCCAAACTCTAATAATTTTACTAAGCAGATCGTGAACGCAGTTTTTCTTCAGAAGAAAGTATGAGGAGTTTATAGAGACATAAAGTGATTTTTTTGAAATTGAGTTGCCATAAGTTCCTGAACAGCTTCAAATAAATGACAACTGTAGAGAATGTATGCTATTGAAAAAAAAATTTAGAAATTAGCAATACATTATTTTGCAACCAATGCTTTCTCACTTACACCTGTGTTCTTTACAAGTTTCAAATATTAAAATCTGAGGCCACATACAGGTGCAGTCTCCCTAACACAGGATCTGTTCTTTGTTATTTTCTAAAACTGCTAACTGCTACGCATGACSAGATTTACCTCTTGCTTGTTAGAACAGAAAATGAAACTCATTTCCTTAAGCCTACCTTAAAAAAAGTGAGGTTATTCTTTAGTCTTAAGTGTTTCTGTCAGTAGGACAGAGGTTTACTGGCTACTTTACAGTCAATAAAAAGAGACAAGTAGTGATTTGTTACTCATCTTAGATCACTGTCAAACTCACTCTGGTAACATAGTTATCACTTTCTATTGACTATATATGGAGCTTATATACAGACAACTGCTTCACAATAGTGATCTAATTTCAGTTCAGACAGAACACAGTTAAGTGAGTGCAAATGCTTCTATGCGTCCATAACTTCTCTTCAACAGAACTACCTGTATGTGTTCATTCAGATGCATTCCCAAGGATGTTCTCTATGAGTGTCTAACGTACAAGCTGAGAAAAACGGAAAAAATAACTTGCAATTAAGATAATGTGTTTATGCAGATTCTGCAAACTGTAACTTTTTTTTACTGGTTTTGATTATTAAGACTTTGATATCTAGTGATATTTTAACACAACCCTCTGAATTATCCTCTGACCACAGCAGGGCTTCACTAATTTATAAATAAACTGAAAGAAGGGTAAAAATACATCGACCTGTATTTTCACTTTTAATTCATCATTCTCCACTTCTTTTTTCCRAATCTGACGTTGCAGGTGAGTTTGTACTGCCTTTACTGATCTTGTCATGTGAGTGGCTTTCAGTACATTGACCTAAGAAAGGGAAATCAGCACAAATCTATTAGTCTGTGGAGATATGCCATATGATGCTATGTTCTTTTTACTGTGCCACACAACTTCTAGCTCAAAAGCTAGAAAAGATTAAACATGCTCTACAAGTAAGTTCACAAGCAGTAACTTGTTAGTAATGTTATTAATGTTATCAGTATTACATCTGGATAGAAAGCTAACAATAAACTGAAATCACCAACTTAAAAGAATGTATGTGTAATTGATGCCTCGTATTTAATTTGATTCTGTTAGTATTATGAACTAGGTCTGGAAGCAAACTCAGAAATCCAAGGCTGAGCAAAGGCATCTAGTTAACATGGGCCACACTGATCATCTCTGTTGTGACTAATGAGGCCTTAACCAACCCTCATTAAACACCAAAGACCATCAACTGCTATCAGATACATTGAGCATCTACATTTAATTCAAACTCTAATTCCAGGGGGATATATAAAAGATATGGGACAGGCAACTTTTATGTCACCAGAATTTACATCCACTGATTATATGAAATCCCTTGCAACTGGATTCCTTTGGCTTGTTCTGAATAAGGAATAATAAAAAGACGAAGAAATAAATGATATTATCAGTATAGACTAGAAGACCCTTGCAATATACTGGCGCAAGTGTTTGTTACGGATACCAATAAGAAAGACACTCAGACTCCGTAAGGTAATGATTAAAATACCATTTACTGAAGATAACATGAGACGAAAGAAGGGACTAGCACAGATAATCTTTCATCCCTTTCTAGTCCCACCTCTTGCTCAAAGCAGAGCGAGCCATGAGATTGCTCAGGGCTCTATCCAGCCGAGTCTTGAAAAGCTCCAAGGATGAGCACTGTACAGCTTCTCTGGGTCCCTTTTCTGGACAAGACCTTGAATTTGTCCCTGTTGAATTATGTAAGATTCCTGTCAGTCCATTGCTCCAGCCTGGCTAGGTCCCTATTAATAACAGCCTGGCCCTCAAGCATACAGACTGGTCCCCACAATTGTGTGTCATCTGTACACTTTATAAGCAACCACTTCATCTCCTCCTGGAGGTCACTGGTAAAGATGTTAAACAGCAAAGGTCTCAGGATAGATCCCTGCAGTAGTACCGGCCCCTACGTAGAGTTTAACCGATTAACCACCACCTCTGGGATTGATCATCCCAGGAGTTTTCCATCCATCTGGTTGCCCATCCATCCTGACCACATCAAAACGTATTTTATTTGCAATGATTGAAGTTCCAGTTTTGTACCAAAAAAATGTTTAATCCTGTATCCAATTAAATAYAATTGTCTTTTACTTTACCAAGTAAGTCTGTCTGATGTCAGAAGCAAGGGACACATGTTAAATCAACAAATTTAGGGTATTCTGTCTCTTTTAGGGCAGTAAATTGGAATAAAATTATAATGTGCTGACAGGCCTAATGGACTTGAACTCCAAGATGTATTCATGGAAGCTAGAGGCTGCAGAGTGCTTTCTCTCAGACCGCGTAAAACTAGTGGAGGAAACTGTGCTGAGAAAGTGCTGAGTTCTGAGACAAAAATCTCTTTGTTAATCAAAGAAAACTTCTTAAAGCCCCAAGGAGTTAAAAGATCAAGGAACAGCCTTTTCCTATTAAAGATCTAACTGAGCCTACTCTGCTTCACACCAACATTGAGCCACATTGCACTGTATATACCTAAAGCTAGGTACATATTACAGTAACATAGATTGTTAAACTAACATTAGAATCACACTACTCCTGCAACTGTTGTCGTATCCTCTTATAAGTAACACACTTCTCTTCCCATGTTGGTTTCTGCCCTTGAAGCCCCTTCCTTTGGTTCAGAGAATGAATCATATCATCCTAAACTTTGAAGGTATTAGCTCTTGTCAGTTCTACCCTTCCCTGCTTGTTGAGTTCATAGTCAGGAAAACTAACTGTGAACAGCATTTATTTCTTTTACCTTGTATAACTTCATTATATGTATTTTTTTCATCACTACTACAAATCTGTAAGGAAGAAGCCGCAAGGACTCCAAATCCATAAGTCTACCTACATGCCTCGCTGAACTGTGGGGCATTAGCGTTAAGGATAATCTGTACGCGTTACTCCTCAATAGGCTTGGATACAGTCTTGATGGTTTTGAAGTATTTCTGTAGAAAACACGTCTTTTGGGTTTTTTTCATGTATCTTTAAAATAATTACTTTTCTCAAAATTTAGAATTGTTAATAAGAATCTAGTACATTAGGAGAAAACATTCATTCCTAAGGAACTGGTCACTCACTTTTTCAAGCTGAAGTCTGGATGAAAGTTCTTTAACATGATTTTCTCTTTCAAGCATTTCTCTCCTGAGATTCTTCATGGAAAAAATATAACAAAGAAATAAATTAATGTCTGTAAACAACAATTGTACTCCACCCAACAGCACTGCACACTAATAAACATTTCAGTTATAAAAATAACTGTGATTTCATTTGTAATGATACACCACAAATATCCCCAAAATATTTAACACAGAAGAAATTATGACCCCAAATATGTACTTGAAAATGCCTGATGAAATGTATTTCTGTAACTGTATAGGTGCTATATTGATTGATATCACTAAATGTTTTGGAACATTTGCCACAGTTTCCTTCAAATCAAATTGTTCTGAATATTTTCTTTTCATACTATTTTAAAGAAACACTACTATTAAAAAAAAAAAAAACATTACAGGCAGTAGGAAAAAAAAGTAGAAAGAAAATGGAAAAGATGAAAGGAACAAAACAAAAATTTAGGCACCTCTCCAGAGTTTTTAGAAAACAAAAAGTAAATACAACATGAACAGATAAAAAATGTATTTGTGAACAAAATGCAACTAACATATTTTTTGAGTGCTCCCTACTTTTAACTGTTAGCTTGGTCTGTACAAGGGTGTTTGATCTTTCCATCAAATAAAGAATGGTTTTCCAATACAGAAGTCACAGGCAGATTGTTTTCTAAGCTTTATATTTACTGGTCATATTACTTGGAAATCAAATGCTCTCAGTTACATTCCAGTTTTCTGTTACTGGCTTAACTTTGGATAAATTACAAAGAGTAACTTGAGGGTTTAAGATCAAACTGCAGGTTCCTGCAGTGGCAGTTCTCTCTTCCTATCCCAGCTTACACAGGGACATCCTTATCCTGAGAATGCTCTAGAGAAAGAACAGGAATGCAGTTGGGAGCAGAGAGAGCAGAATTATCACTTTGGGCAGCAGTTCAGTTTGATCCACATAGGCAGGCCATGGAACTGCAGGACAGCAGCTCTCAGTGCCTCGATTCTCCTCATCTGTTAGTTACATGACACTAACATCTTATTCTAATCCTAGCACCAGTGTTTTTCATAATATCAGCATTTAGTCATAATATCAGTGTTTTTAAGCAGAACATCTTCAGTGACAGATGTCTCATCCTTTTTTGTTCAGAATTTGGGCACATCTAAACTTCCAACTTTTTCATTTTAAAATCAGTAAATTAGTCTTGGAAAAATGTTATACTTCTGTAAAAAAATTTGTAATAAAAAGCATTAATATTTTTCTTTTCATGAAGCAAATTGTCCAGATCCAACATTCCTGTTTCAAGCTTGCCATTACTAAGATATTTCTTTCCACATTGCTGACAGATAACAAATATATGAAACCAATTCAGGGTTTTAAATTCTTCTTCTTCCTTTTGCATTCAAAACTGTCTTACCAACTACTATCCRAGAATGGTTGTGACTTTGTGGCAGAACCAAACTATCACATTTTTTTTTTACATAGTCACTTTGGGTGGAGGAAAAAAAGAAGAAGAAGAAGAAAGAAAAGCTACAAGTTCATTGTGTTACCTGCTTTTTCATGTCAAAATAAAAGACTGGTTGTACTTGCAAGAATATTGCATAATGCAAAGCCAGTATGCAATCTTAGGAAAATGGTTATCTCATTTACAGTAACCATAATAATTACTCTAGGTCTACTCCACATATAAAACAATATACAACACATTCAACACTGTAACAGAGGTGAAAGTAAAATCCAGTAAACTAGGAATTACTAAACTAGATAATAATGAAATAAAGTAATGGTGATAGTTCAAGGTTCARTGTTCATATAAACAGGAATTCAAGACAGTACTACACTTCCTATTCTCACTCTTGCCACRGCCATGTGAAATTGTATGATATCTTGATCCAGTTATTTTTAGGTGTACAGCGTAGAACAAAAAGAGGCAGAACTTTTAATTTACTTACAGTATTTTGGGTTTCATTTTCACTTAACTTTTGCATCAAGGTGTCAATGTTTTTACTACTTAACTGTAAGACATAAGCAGGAAAAGTTAATAAATGACTTTAGATTATAAATGATTTAGTGTATTTTCAATGGCAGTTGGTACACGTAAAATCTCTTACAGTTATGAGCTATTTAGAGTTGGTGAGTTAAATATTAAAGATTCAATTTATTTTTGGCATAGAATTTCTCAAATGGGGAAAACAAACCACGGTTATTTCATATGCCAGGTTCTTCACATATTTTAACTAAAAAGCAATCTAAATGCTATAAATACTTAAGTTTTACTTGAAAAAGTAGTTAGATAGTAGAAGTGCCTGTACAATTAAAAACAGTTTAAAGATTAACATTAAGCATTAAAACTTTACAGGAACTTTAATTAGACATGAGAAGCTGAAGAACAAACAAACAAACAAACAAACAAAGATTGTTTTGGAGATCACAAAAATCAACTCGCATTAACTGCTACTGCAAATCCAAAGAATTTATGTGACTATACCATTGTCAATTACTCTTTTCATTTTAAAACATCCCATTTTTGGAGGGGAGGGAGTTAACTTTCAACGAAAAAAAATCACACTGATAGGACTCTCAGCTTGTAAACACCAAACATTTAATTTCACTATTAAGAGGATAAACCTACTCTTTCCAAGGACATAAGATGAATCATCATCTTACACAATTAGACCTAATCCAAATTCTGAATGACAAGAAGGTAACAGTCAGCAGCGTGAGCTGTCCTGGATCATGGACRTACCAACAATGAAATTACTAGCTGCAGAATGATGGCAGAGCAGCTCTCTCACATCAAACTGCATTCTAAGCCTGGGATACGTGCTCCAGTATGCACTGTGCTGGCTCTGAGAAATATATGGAGCTGTGTATTATGAATTASAACAGCTCTTCCCAAGTCTTTTAAAAAATAATCTTCTGGTACCAGTAGGAACTACCTGTGTCTAGCTAYATCCTGCATCCTGTCACTACCTACCTGGCTCCCTAGACCCCTGGGATGCACTTCACCGCACTGATGTCCCAGCATTTCCATTATTTTAAAGCAGTTCCAGAGGAACTGTCCTCTTTCCCTCCACAACCCAGGTACTCAGAACCTATCCTTGGCACTTTTTTTATGGCTCCCACAGGAAGCTCATGATTGCTTTGGATGCCTTACATGTTTATAGTCTGTTGTTTGCAGTAAAAGCCATAACAATCTTTTCATGCTTTTGAGCGTTTCTAATTCTTTTATCAGCAAACCTTCTTGTATAGCAATAATTGTCATCTCTGATGTAGAAAGTTTAAACACCTGTTAAAATATCATAACCAAAAATATATTATACACAAAGGAGCTACAATATCCCCTCAAACTAATCTCTATTACTAATATTTAAATTTTGCTTTAAAATACAGTCACCACAAATGTATAAATGTTTGCAGCTACATAGTAAAAAAAAAAACAAATAATTCTGCCTGATTAGCGATTAAATAGCATGAAATATATGAAATATACAGATTCCTCCTCCAATCTAACATAAATGGCAGTGGTGTGCTACATTCAAGTACAGTATTTCTTTCTGACAAATAGCCCAAATCTCACTTTTAAGAAGTAAATCCAGTTATGTCAAACTAGTTACAACAACAACAACAACAACAACAAAAAGGAAACTTTAGCATCAAAAGTTTTACTGAGAATTCCTCACAAAGAAGTCATCTCATCTTGGTGTGCATATAGTTATTGAAAATATTTTCAAGTTCTTGAAGAAGACTTCAGGTGGAACTCCGCAATGCCAATTTATAGAGATGAGTCATTAGAAAAACAAGGAAAATTATTCAAATTACAATCAAGCCGTCTTGATTTGTGAATCTCTTTGCTGAATTAAAAAGTAAAGGAAGATTTTAAGGAACATCTCTAAATGAGGTTTTTCAATTCAGGGTTACATAGATAACACTTCTGTTGCTACTATACAATATTGCATACAAAGTCTACAATCGTAAAGCTAATAAATGCATGTATTCAATTCTGCTTGTAAATTACATGAAAACTCTCTCCAATAAATGATTAACAATGCAGTAGCTTGAAACACTGACCATACACTTATGGCCTTAGGGTTTCTGGTAACATCTAATGTAGGTTAAAAATAAGAAATTCACACCCCTCTGTGCCTTTCAAAATATTTTTTCTGTAGCCTCTGTAAATGCGACAGTCATTTGCAGAGATTAAAAATTTAAGCTTTTCTGAAGTAAAAATTAGTAATTCTATAGACATTGATAGAAGCAAGAAATTGAAATAAAACACCAACTTATTTCGAATTCAGCACTTACTATGCATACAARCTTTTGGTGATGTTAAAATATACTTACATTTGTCTTTCTATCAATGAGGTCTTTAAAAGTTGGCAAAAACTTTTCTGCTAAATTAATTGCCATCTCTGCTTCAAAAAGTTTCTCCTGCAAAGCAGTGTTTTCTTCCACCTGTCTGATCACATGCAGAATAATAAATACAATTTGACTTCTGTTAATAAATCACCAAATAAGCAGGACACTTATACTTAATTAATAAGAGGAAATCCAACAACTAAATTCTTTTAAATCTGCATAGTGAAACTTAACTCAGGTATGAACCTCAGGCTTCTCTGTGGCATTATTCTCAAACATATATTTAAATGTTTGCTTTGCACTTAGGACTCAGAATATCTGCCTCTTACAGAGACATATTCTGTTGCAAAGGTGCAAAGTTCAAAATATAATCTCTAGCATTAAAAATGTATCCTAGAAAAGGCTATTATGGCTTCCTTCTAACTATAAAATGATCCTTTAAAAATTGAAGGCCTTTTTTTATTAATTGAGCTTTTTATGTTTGTATTACACTTAAGTAGTTATATTGGCTAAATACACTGTCATTGGTTGCTGGTTTTCATTCATGAGCAGTGCTGCAAGATTTTCACTGATAACACAGTTTCTCACAATTAAAAAATGTAATCAGCCTTTCTTCAAAGGGCCTACACAAAACCCAATATATTCTAACACCAACTATGTTAGCTCTCTATCCAGGCATTCACGGGTCAATACTTAAATACAGAGCACATACTCTTAGGCTTCAAAAGCTAAAGAAGTCTATAAAAACATTATTTCATGAGATTTTATAACCATGTTTCTCTTTGCCTAAAGCATACCTTTTCACCTCACTTTCATTCAAGCTGTGCTGTACATGGTTTTTCTGCAATCTTTCTTTAAGCAGCAGTGACAGTTCTGTAAACTTGATGTCATRTTTATCCACATGTTCAGTACACAGACCCCAGTTCTGCTTCCAGGTTTCTTCCTCTGCATGCACTAAAAACTTATAAACATTTTATTCAGTTATATTTTATTTCCTTCCTGGCTACACTGAGTCAGATTTGCTACCATGAAATAATAAAGTTGTAAACAGGAATTGTAGCTTTTCTGCCTACACAGAAATTAATCAGAGGAAAGGGATGCATTTAGAAGACTTCCCAGAACYGAGAAGTAAATGGAAACCTGAAATAGTCACACTATCATAGTCACTTATCTATAAACCTACTTTCTCTCTTTCTACCAATCAATAAAATGTCTCATACTGTAAGACAACTAGCACTGTCTAGGGAACTCAAAGATTGAGAATATTATCTTTAAAATTAAAAGAAGTCCAGAATAAACACCCATCTATTAGCTTGCAGGAAAAAGAGATAACTTTACGACTTTTAAAACTATTAAAGTTAGCAATGAAAAATTACATTTAATTTTAAAAGAGTTCCATTCTTCACTTAATGAGACTTCTGTGTAAGTTTGATACTATGTCGCTATTAAACAAGACTTTATTGTGAGCTACTTCCTATCCAAACATACCTAACCTGTGAGGTCCTTTCATGCAGGAACTTACTTAGTGTACAGGACATAACAAAGAAATCTGTCAAATATATCTAAGATAATAAGATTAAATGTCAGTTTAAGATTTACATAAGAAATTTGTATTCACATTGGTTCTATGTTTATGTCTTATGTGGTTTCTTACTTGGTGTTCTAGACTGTCAGATTCTTTGCATAGATCAGTAAAATATTTTCCATCTTGGCCAGTTTTTGTAGTTATCTGATAATCTTTTTTAAAAGGCTGAATCAGTGAATAGAGTTTTGCTGCTTCTCCACATACACCATGTGGAACACACATTTTTCCCTGAAAAAATAGTCATAATTAAATAGTCATAAAGTGACCTTTAGCATCATTCACTTTAGCATCATACACCTTGAAGTGAAAAGATGAATATTCTAAGGTGTATCAAAGTAAAACAAGTCATCTTTTCAGGAGAATTATTTAGGAGGAATTTTAAAAATAAAATAAATCTGTCACGGGCAAAATCCTGTGGATTCATAGGATGCACTCTCAAACTGGTAGCTCACAGAATATACCTACCCTATAAGGCAAAAGCAACTAATTTACCTCCAGGAAGCTGGAGGCTGTCTTGCTCAGACACTGGTATTACGTTTCACAGAAGAGTGTATCCCACTTGGAGGCAGCAATGGCTTTTCCTTCTCCCAGGGCTAGAAAAGCTCACTTTGCAGGGCRTCTGAGAAAACAGTCCTGCCCTTGTAACAGAAAGCCCACACTCAGCCATCAGCACCCATTACACAAACTCATCCCATTCCCCTCCTGTCCTTGTTGCCCACTGGGAACCTGCCTTCCTTTCTGTCACCATTACTGCAGCCTGTCCCCACCCCTTCTCCAAACACTTCTCTCCTGCCATCTACTATCACACTAAATAGCACAATTGATGCTTCCCCAAGTGTTAAGGTATGGCTGTCTGCTCTGCTCCTTGCTGCTCTCATCATCCATTTCCCAGACTTTCCGAACTGGATTCTCTTTYCTTCCTCACTGATCTGGACTCGCTTTTCCTGCTTCCATAATGTGTCAGGTACAACCCCTCCAAAATGATTTGCCAGGCAAAAGATTGGCCAGGGTTTCTTCCATCTATAGCTCCTTAATAACATATTTGAAAAGCTATATAATAGAATTCAGGAAGATTCCAAACTAGAAAATTCACTTCCTCGTAAAATCAGAATGTAGACTGTTCTGCTTCCAACCCTTGTCACAGGACAAATAACTACACTCAAATCATTTAACTTGTATTTTTTATAATTAAGTTTCTTGTTTTATTACAAGCTTATCTTTCCTGGGGGACTTCAATTTGTGAAGTGACAGTATAAGTCACTATATCCTTTTCTTGGCTATGTAACTAAAATTAAGTTGTTGAATTCAGTTACATTCAGTGAAAGCAGAATCTTGGAAGATTAAACGTAGTATTTCATTTATCTTAAGCCATCTATACAGGCAGAAATGAACAAACAAGATTTTTTCCATAATTTCAATATACCATTTTTATGTCCACCAGTCTCATCCATTTTTTGAAATACAGCCTACTGGGAAGGCAGTTAGGAAGCAGTTTTTGAAAAAAAAAAAGTGCAAACCTTGGTCACAAAGCAAATAAAAGGAAAAAAAATCAAGTTTAACAGGAACAGAACAAACTTGCCTCAGTACCATCTGGAAGGAAAAGCCTTTTCTGAACATCAGAGTCCAATAAGGGAACAGTACAGCTATGTGCAGGTATGCGTAGGCAAGATGATAATGATGGCGACGATGACGACATTTCGTTCTAATTTTGTAGGAAAGGTTTGTATACGTTAACATGCAATATTCTTCCAAGAATGAGTAAATTGAAAGAGAACTGGTATCCCAAATCAGTCTTGCTAGAAAATACGCTCTACCAGAGCAAATAAAACCCAGTCTCATGACAGACTTGACAAAATTAACGCAACAGGAATCTTGCGCGTATACTCACGCCTGGTGAGGCTGCCTGCCTAACAGCCGTGTATGCGGTACAAAGTTCACGCGTTTGGGGCATGACAACTAAACCATYGCCCACAGAATCACAGCGTGGTTGAGGTTGGAAGGGGCCTCTGGAGACCATCCAGTCCAACCCCCCTGCTCAGCAGGGTCACCTAGAGCACGTTAGACAGGGTTGCATCCAGGCAGGCCTTGATGATCTCCAGAGAAGGAGACTCCACAGCCTCTCTGGGCGACCTGKTCCAGTGCTCCGTCACTCTCACAGGACAGAGGTGACAGGCAGAAAACTGAACAYGCGTGAAAGATGGCGAAGCGGCAGCGAGAGGCCGCCTCGGGCGAGGGCCCTGAGGAGCGGGCGCAGGTCCCTGCACCAGCGTCCCCGCGCCAGGCGGCTGGGCACCGCGGCTGCACCCTGCCCTCGCCCAGCGCTGCCGGCCGCCCTCACCCGTGCTCTTGAGCAGGGCCCCACGGCAGCGCCYCCTCCACTTCCCCCGCCATGGGGCAGGCCCCTTAGTGCCCCCTCCATGAGGTAGAGCCCCCTCCACATCCCCTGCCAAGGGACGGGCCCCTCAGTGCCTCTTCCATGGAGCAGAGCCCCCTCAGTGCCCCCCCTCTGTGGGGCAGGCCCCCTCAGCGTCCCCCTCTGTGGGGCAGGGTCCCCTCATTGCCCCCCCCCCGGGGGGCAGGGACCCCTCAGTGCCCCCTCCCTCACTGCGGGGCAGCGCCCCTCAGCATCCCCATCTGTGGGGCAGGGACCCCTCAGTGCCCCCTCCCTCACTGCAGGGCAGCGCCCCCTCAGCGTCCCCGTCTGTGGGGCCAGGCCCCCTCAGTGCCCCCCCTTCATGGGGCAGGGCCCCCTCAGTGCCCCCCCCCGCGGGGCAGCGCCCCCTCAGTGCCCCCCCTCTGTGGGGCAGGTCCCCTCAGTGCCCCCTCCCTCACTGCGGGGCAGCGCCCCCTCAGTGCCCCCCCTTTGTGGGGCAGGGC
>NW_028186149.1:12649221-12655913 GCF_003343005.1 Rhea americana
GCGCGGGCTCCCCTCCGCCCGCCCTCGGCGCGGCCCCGCCGGCGGAACGAGGACGCTTCCCGCCGCCGGGAGGGGTTTCCCCGCGGGGCCGCGGGGCGGGGGAAGCCGCAGGAGCGCTTCTCGGAAAGGGGAGGGCGCGCCGTTCGCGGCTGGCCCGGCCCGGCCCGGCCCGAGGGGCGCCGCTCTCGCTGCCAGCTTTTGCGGGCGGGCGGGGCCGAGGCTCGCTCCGGTCTGGCGTGAACAGAGAGCCCCGAAACGCGGCGCGCGGGGTGACACCGCGGCGCGGAGGCTGCGCGCGGCGCGGAGGGGCGGCTGCAGCCGGGCCGTGCGCCCGGGCCGTCCGCCGCGCCGGTCTCAGCGCGGGCGGGACCGGGAGCGCGGAAAGCCGCCGGGCGCGGCGGAGCGGAGATCCGCGCTTGCGCCCGTTGCCGCTGTTTTCCTAGTGTTTCCACTTAATTTTTAGTCTGAGATTAAACCATGCTTATTAATCGCAACTGTATGTAAATCCTTATTTTGTCAAGCACTGCTCAGAGTTGTTGAAAAAMCACATATTTTCAAGTAAACGTGTTCTAATGAAAAACAAATCAATTACTCTCGGATCACGTCGCATGGCAAAGCTCTAGTGATGCTTCGCAGAAAATCCAAGACGTTGCGACGGGTGTATGGGTAGATAGCTTCCAGCTGAGCGTGCAAATGGCATGTTGCGAAACATAATGATCGTGTGATATAAATATTATCAGATTTATAGATATATATGATCATAAATAATGATAATTTGCACATGAGTTTTGTTTGGAAAAAGTTATAAAGGTAGAATTATTTATTTTTAATAATGAGTAAACATCAATGTTAGCTACTTAGGTGTTTTTAAAAACTTAGGAGAAATAATCAAAATAAATAGAAACCACATTTTTTGACATCATTTGTAAACATTCCAGTATGGCTGTATTTTCTGCTCCTGCTGACGATGGAAGTTTCAAATATGGAACAATTACTCCCTTTATGTGCTCTTTAAATAAAATTATCTAGCCTTGTATGCACTATTCTCCATATATACTGCAGATACAATTCTGATCCAAAAGTCTGTTGAAGTCTGTTTTTCTAAGAGTGTTTTTAGCTGCATTTTTCAGCAGGCCRTGTTAAGGCTGGATGATTTAGTTAAAATTTAGTAATTGTTAGATTTTCAAAGAAAAGACTTCTAGAATGTAAACACATTTATGGGGTCATTGCACTGGTGAAAACAAGAGTTATATGGCATGATCCCTAATTCATTGCAGCCCATGCTGTTCAGTGCTACTTACAATGGATGCAGATTCCAGAAGCCTCTTTTATTCTGCATAATATTAAAAACCTTGGAACATAACCAATAAAATAATTTCTGTGTTGTGAGTCTTTAGTGACAGGCAAACGGRGGCTGTGCAATGAGGACAGCATAGCAACTAGGGCTGCACACAGGGTAACTGAGCGCAGCGGGCAGCCCGGTGCCCAGACCAGTCTGCAGCAAGGTTTTGTCCCGCAGGAGTAACAGCTGGTCAGGGCACCAACCCAACCGCAGATGTTTCTGCACACCTGYGTTGCTGGGTGGAGAGCACAGAGCCACCAGACGAGCTGGGAAAGCTGAGCAGGTCAGGAGCAGTACTGTGGAGACTTCTGTATTGCTCTCGTCCTGGGTGCATGGCTAGTAATACAGTGGGTCACAAGTTGTCATAAACTATTAATCTTTGCTATCGATCATTATCCAGGATCGAACCTTTGTGTTTCAGCTTCGATAGTCATYGACCTTTATCAGCAGGCATCTGAAACTCATACACTCATGCCAAGCTCTCAGGAAGCAGTAAGTTGTGACAATCTTTAGGACCAACATTAGATGATCGCACAATCCTACATGCTTAGCAGTGTGGTAGACCAGCAGAGATGAGAGTTGTGTTTGTTCAAGCAGATCTACTTCTACTGTAGCCTGGTGTACAAACCTCAACACACTCCTGAATGTGCTGTGGCATCTRCATAAGGAAAAAATCATACACAAAACTTTTATAGCTCCCATATCAAAAAGGTACTGTCTGAAAATTATTTTGATGTATACTACAAAAATGGAATATAGGTTTGTAATATTTTGTAAATGTATTCTGTAATATTTTGTAAACGTACGATGTGTTTGTTTCCAACTGAAAAGCCTTTCTCAAATAATATTTAATGCATTTTCACAGAATCACACAGAATAGCTGAGGTTAGAAGGGACCTCTGGAAAGGGTCAGCCAGAGCAGGTTGCCCAGGACTATGTCCAGTCAGGTTTTTAATAYTCTGCAGTGTCTCTGGGCAGCCAGTCCAGTGTTTGACCACACTCACAGTGAAGAAGTGTTTCCCTGGGTTCAACTGGGATTTCCTGTGCTTCAGTTTTTGCCTGTTGCCTCTTGTCCTGGGCACCACTGAGAAGAGTCTGACCCCATCCTGCTTGCACCCTSCCCTCAGATGTTTATGCACGCTGATAAGATCCCCCCAAGCCTTCTCCTCTACACGCTGTCCAGTCCCAGGTCCATTCTGAGCACCCATCCTTCTGAACTGAGACTTAATAACAATGAAATGTGGGTTTATGTTTACTTAAAATAATACAGTACCTTTTTTATTAATTATATGGAGATTACCCAGTGTGGTTAGTTTGTTTGTTTTCCAAAATTTGCCTTGGTAGTTTAGTTTTAGAGCTTTAATATTGATTTCTAAGTTCAATGTAGGGCATCTGAGGTACTCCGGTCAAACTGAGTTCAGACAGATAAACCTTTTCCCCAAATACAGTTGCAATTCCTTCCCGACTGTTCATGTCATTTTCCCACCTTTTTAAATACTTAAGGCTTTGTACTGCTGAGAATAAACCTACCAATGACCCATGTGCCTATTCCAGTTCCCGTTCTTCACAAAGAACGCCATTTACAACAGGAAGATTTCTCTGGCCCCAATGTGCTGAACTGCAGCAAACCCCAAATTTTGCAAATTTGGTACTAAGTATGCATGACAGTCTGTATCATAGCATGCTGCATCAGTGTGAAATGCTATTCCAGTGTTACTTGTTCGTCAATGTATTTGTAGAGTTTCAGAAAAATGAGTGACTATATCACAATGTAGGTAAGTTACTTGGAACACATATCTGGAGCTGTGTAAGAGTGTGTGGCAAGAAGAGTTAGGATTATTCTTTCCTCTCTCCACAAATGCTATTTTGAACAAAATGAGGCACAGTGTTTTAATCAGAAAAGAAAATTTCATACAGCCCCTCAGAAACGGCGAGGGCAGGATTTCCCCTCTGCGGCACTGTCGAAGTCGCCCCCTTCGCCGCTCGGGAGGGAGCGCCCCTTCGTGCCTGCACCACAGTGGAGACCCGGCGCGTGCGAAAGGCCTGCTCTGCTCCTCACAGGAATCAGAGCTGTGATCAGCTTGAATCACCTCAGCCAGACCTTTGCTTTGGCATAGCAGTTTCCTAGCTATAGCCTTCGTGTCTCAGGGTCAGCTCAGACAGGATTCATAGTTTTAGCTTGTCGGAGCTTACTATATGATCTAAAGAACTGACTTAATTTTCAAAGAAATCAATAATTTTTTGCAGTTAATTAGAAGTGAGGTGATTATTTATCTAATTAAACAACCACTATCTGTTGGCTAGGGGCATGATGTCTTCATCAAAATCTAGCACATCGAGCAAGACACCTGAGCAGGCTTGTTAAAATAAGTGAGAGGAAATGGGGCAAAAGTGTAGTGAATTTAGCACTAAATGCACTGCATGTTGTGGAGGCAGCGCTGCATTCAGGACCTCAGAGACAGTGAGAAAACTGCAAGCTTTAATCTTCAAAATTGCATTTAAATGACTCTGTGGCACAAGCTACAGAGTGAAAAACAGTTAAAGGAAATGTGGCATCATGCAATTCAACTATCTTTTAATTAAAAGTCTTAATAAAAGAGGTGTGCTGAAGAGAGAGGCTTCTTTAAACCTCACAGAAGCTCTGCTGTTTACCAGAGTTTATGAGTTAACCTGCTGTACAAGTCTAACAGAACTTTTTGTTCCTAACTCAGAAACTGAAGACTCCAAAACCTTACTTTGTTCTTTGTTTGATCTTGGCAATAGCTTCTTATCAAGAGAAGTCTCCCTTTCACTCCTCAGCCACGGAACTGGCTGCTTTTTAACTGTATATAATGTGCTCACAATATTGTGCTGGTGCTTCCGAAGGGAGCRGCTTCATTTTTAGTTTACTTTTCAGAAAAGGAGTTAGCAAACTTTAGAACAAACAAGGCTCCTTGCTAGTAATGCCAGCATGGAAAGATGACCAGAAAATGGAAAAAAACAAACCTGGTTTATCCAGGAGTTCAAGAGTACTGAAGAGAGGAATGTGCTTTCGTTTCCCTGGCCTCCTCCCTAGATTAATTAGTACGTTCATTCTCTGGGCTGGCATGTCGTTTGCAATAATACATCACACAACACTCAATATTTCACGGCATGTCTGTGAGCAGGGCAGGGATTTCGGTAAGTACTGCAACAGTTCCCAAGTCCAAAGCTCCTATGTGTGGGACTATACCTTTGTAATGAACAGCAATCAAGTAACCTGTTCATCAAGTCACCTGCCTAGTCACATGTTTTCCAATTCCAACTGAAGGATTTCCTAACATTTCTCGGATGTAAGAAAATGCAAGATAAGAGTTATTCCCTCAACCGCACCACCAGTGGGTTGGTTCCCCTCCTTTTTTCCCCCCTTTTTTCACAAATTGATGCTACCTTGTTTATAAAACATGATTCCCTACCCTTTTATGCACCATATTTTGCAATATCTACCAGAGTACCTTTCTCTCAAGTGAGTCCCTAGGCAATCACTGCCTTACCCAGAGATATATATCCAAGAGAGAGGGAGAGGTGGCAATGTTCCTTGTCACACTCTCTTATAAAAGAGCCGTGCTCCTCTCAACCCCCTGCCACTGGCCTGTCCACGTCCCACTGTGCTGTGGGGTGCTGGCATCCCATGCAGGCAGATCAGGAAGCTGATCCCTCAGCAGAGCAGGGGGGAGCTGCTGCCTGGGAGCTGGGTTATGATGTTGTGGTGCTACTGAATTTTGCAGGCCCAGCTAAGGAGCCTCCTCGCTTCCTACAGAAGTCTTAGCAGAGGCGGTCATCATCTTCATTTCTTACAGAGTAGCAGCGGGTGTTTCTGCCTCTACCTAAGGGGCAGAAGAAAGAGGAGGCAACCCCAAGGCACAGCAAAGCAGCAGGGAGCACAGTTCTCCTGAGCAACATCTCACCTCACTGACTGTTCTCGGTGCCCTGTGTTTGGAGGTCATCGATTCAATGTTGGTTTTGTTCAGTTTTGACTGAACACCTCCCATCGACACAGCAGCTACAGGAATGCAGAGCTTCCCTTAGAACATGTCCTCACCTATGTGCATCAGGGCTTCCAGTCATCTTCTTGCTCACCATAAAACCAGTGGTATTGGTGCTACTCTTTGTTTCCTTATGAATCATTTTTAGCTCCTTGGACTTGAGCTTTCAAGATTATGGAGGCATACCAAGAAGTAATCTAAGACAATTCGGTCAGACATCTCAGATATTTATTTGTAGCAGACTGTTTCAATCTTCAAAGGAGACAAAAGTTTAACTTATTCCTCTTTTACTAAGCAGTCCTTAAATTCACTTGCATTCGTTCCTCTGTCTAGACTTTCTCCTGTGCAGCAAGCTGGGGTCGAGCGCTATTTGCTCCCCAACCCCTGCTCCTTAAACCAGGCATCTGCTGGGAAATTGCTCTCTCCAGTTCCTAAATTGCTACAGCTCTTCTCCTTACACTGCAAGAGCAGGGAGAGGTCCCAAAATTTGGGCAGGTACTACAAGAGGCTGTTCAAGACTTGAATACTGGTGAGAGACCCTAGGGTGAAGGAAAGAGCATGAGGACACCTTACAAGATGGCATTCCTCAGGCAAGGGAATGGAAACAATTGATAGAGCACTGTATGTTCAAGTTGCATGTAAACGTAGTTTATTTTCTGTAATTACTTTTCAAGAGGAAGGGACACCCCCAAGCATATAACTTCAATTTTCAACAGACTCATAGAAGACCTGGTTCTTTATTGGGCCAAAGGCCCCCTCTTGTTGGTGACACGGCCAAGCAGAAATCATGGAAGTCCTGCTGCCCTGGAAATCCTGCTTTGCAGGGAGCAGAGGTTCGGCCCCCCCTCGACACCAGCTGAGCCCGTACCACAGCTGGGGCTAGCAGGTACCGAACAGCACTTGCTGGGATACGGGATGTTGTCAGAAAGTGAGCAATGAGGCCAGCTGGAGCTGTGAGTAGGAGCCTGGATGGATGTAATAAGCCATAATAAATGTGAAGCCTTCCTCGTCGTTTCACAGCAAGGGTGCCATCCCAGCRGTTCAACTGTAGCGTGGCACAAGAAATTTATCAAACCTCTCAAATTTATCAAACCTCTGCTTAATCCCCGACAACCTGGGGGCTACTGGGGCAGTGCCGGGGCACCCCCAGTGCGGGCAGCAGTCCCTGCTGCTCAAAACTCCTGCTTTTCCCCGGTGCGGTAGCTGACCCGGCGGTTCCTCGGCCTGGYGGGCTGCTGCCGAGGCCAGGCCCGCGCGTGGCCCCCGTGGGCTCTGTCTCGGGCCGTCGGCAGCGCTTGGCTGAGGATGCCCACGGGCGGGAGAGCCGCGCCGGGCCGCGCTGGGGC
>NW_028186149.1:12656368-12699049 GCF_003343005.1 Rhea americana
GTTCTAGCCTCCCCCACCCTTGGTGACTCATTTTATCGATCTCCGAAGCGACTGCCGTTAATGTGCAACGTCCAGCAGAGACGGGAAAATTAATGAGAGGTTCTAAAGGTTTCCTGGCATGCGAAATCTTGCCGCACCGTAAGGTGCAATCATTACATTTCATTTATCAGGCCATTTAGCGCTTTTTCAATGGAATTTTCTGGCAACTACTCCTATAAAACACAGATCACTGAACAAACATACCATTAACGCAAGCAACCTGTTCTCTTCGTTGCATGCCCACTAGGAGATGATCAGTGAAGCTTCTTTCTATTTGCTCAATGCCACAAGAGGCAGAGTGCRTTTCAGGAGCGTGAAGATTCTGGTACCCCCGACGTGGACGGAGAAGAGTTACAAGACTCCCAAGCATGAGTCCTATGACACGGTAGAGCTCAAAGCCTGTCTTGGGGAATAGAGTGTGATGTGGTCTCTTATACACATTTATTAGTGTACCCAAATGTAGCTGAGATTTTAAAAGTGACCTTAAAAGTAACCATGTGAGAATGACCCTAAGGCAAAACTGTGTTCCATGAACCACTAATAAATATGTAAGTAATGAGCATCAGCAAACAGAAAAATTTCCTTATAGTCTGTTCTACCTCAGTAATAAGCACCCTCTGTTCTTAACTGTACTAAATTATCATGTCTGCTAAGGGTTGTGTTGTAATGGTGTTTATCAATAATATCATAGGTCCCTACCATACTCTTGGTTAAAAATGAGAAACAAGACAGTGCTGGGCTGTAACAGCACCAGGTTAAATCCATCACAGTCCATAAATGAGATCCTTGTCAGCAGGTTAAGCATTTTAGAAATCTGATCTGTGACTGGCAGACATCCATGTTGATACTCAGTTTTATTTCTTCACTTGGTTTCACATTTATAACACGTCAGAAATCTTTACTTGTAAGTTCCAATGTTTTTCTTTTTTCTGTTGCTTTCTTAACTCATCTTTCCTTTAAAAACTCCTGGCTCACAATTGTGCTGAAGACAGCAGTAATACTTGTCTAGGTGGAGTTTCAAAGACTCATTAGAGAGGACTTGGCAAGAAATCCAAGAAAATCAGAGGAACAAAGACAGCTCATTGCTACAGAGGCAGAATAGAAGTGGAGGTTGCTTCATAACAGTTGGTCAAAACTTTATGTAGCTGCTATCCAGGAAATAGGATGCAGAGTAATATATGTTTATCTACTTGCAAAGCCGCTGGTACTTATTGACCAGCCTCACAAGTAACAGATATATGTAGCAGACATGTTACAAAATATTCTGTTACAAGACTGTGTAATAGTATCAATAATAATTTACAAAAATGTATTAGCCATCAGAAAAAAAGCCTGTTATCCACCTGAAATCACTTAGAAATCAGAATAGTTCCTCAGCTTACAGGTGGCCACTGGAGATCCTTAGAGCAAGGCAGAACCTTGCTTTGCTTGAACTTTGTCCCAACATATTTTTCCAACACTAGTGTTGACTTCTGCCATGAGAAAACAATAGAAGTTATTTCACATCTGGCTAATCTGTTCAGTTGAGCTACCAGAGAAAATCAGTTACGTTACTAGCAACCCAAAGAGTGAGATTTCTGGTAAGAGAGCCCACTTAATTTTTGCAAYAGTTCTTCCTAGGTGGTTACATTTGTACTAGAACAAAGGCACATTTTTTAACTGAAAGGGCTAATGACTGATAAGGAAAAATGTGTAGAAGTGGTGAATTCTTTTGTTTTGCTGCTCATTTGCTGCTTTTAAATAAAAAAAATAGCCCTCTAAAAGACATACCATGGGCTCATATGCATATTACAAGTTGGATGGAGGAGACCTCAGCTAGATAATAAACGTAGTATTACATTTATTAAGAAATAAATGTAGTATTCTCCCACTTCAAGTCTTCATTATGCTGCCAGGAAATCTGCCTGCAATATTGCTGTTAGTCATACTATGGCAGAAGTTAGGAGCTTAGTCATGGGGTAGATTGTATTACATGGAGCAGTGCACATAACCCAGAAAATATTTCTACCCTTAATCAAGTTACTATTGTGTATTTTTAGGCAGATGTCATAGTGGCACCTCCTTATTGGAAACATGGAGATGACCCGTACACCTTGCAACCTGGAGACTGTGGAAAGATGGGAAAATATATCCATTTCACACCTAACTTCCTAGTAAACGATTATTTCATGGATATCTATGGCTCACGTGGTAAATTCCTTTAAACATTTAATTTTCTGGTTTGTCCTCAGTTATGTACAGCAAAAGACAGAAGAATACTGAAAATGGCATTGTTTGACACTTTCCCATGCATTTTCTGCAAAACTTTTGTTGAATGCATAAAGATAGCCTTTTGTTCCTAATTCATTAGTATTGTGTCTAATAGAAAAGGATGCACTGGTTCACTGTGGTTAGTTCCACCTACAGCTTTAAATATTTAGTTGCAATTTGATGTGTGCTTTACTGTCATGTAAGTTTATATTAAAAAGAATCACCATTTCATCATACATTTCTATGGACTGAATTCTAGCTCAAACACATTATAAAAAGAGAAGCCACTTTTTAAAATACATAAAACCTAAGACTTTCAAATTATGTTATTTAAAGTTAGCCACACTTAGCTACCAAAATGAAGTACTTGATATTAAAAACGGCTGATGGTTGCTGGATAGCTGCTGTGCAGAAAGTCCACTGTATAACTTTGCTGCTTGATTTTGCGTACCGTTGACTGCAGTTCCCGTGTATTCGCCATTCCCTTCTCCCTGCAGGCCGAGTCTTTGTCCACGAGTGGGCCCACCTTCGCTGGGGGGTGTTCGATGAGTATGACAGCGACAGACCTTTTTATGTCACTGGCCAGAATCAGGTTAAAGTTACAAGGTAATTCAGCATTTTATTCCTTCTAGATGCCCATTCTGATGGACTTTAAAAACCTGACTGGTGTGCTTCTACARACCCTTCAGGTGTCCCTTTTTTTTCCTTTAGTCCTTATTTTATTCCTCGTTAAAAATCTTTCCTACTTTATGAATAGCTCATGTGATTTTCTCCACATCCATCTTTACACATTTGTGTCATTGATGGTTCAGCAGTGATGGYGAAAATTACCTTTTCCTGAACTGACTCTGGAGGCTAAATCACTTCTGTACTCTGCCACTGGAGAGGAAATGGACCTTGTTCAGAAATGCTCCTTCCCCCGCGCTCGTGGTGTTTGTCTGTCTAAGCATTTCCTCCTCGCCTCGCCTCTCCCTGTTCTGGGTACACTGCAAACTTTGGTCTTTCTCACCTCAGATTCATTTCTYCAGCTTTGCTGCCTCTGCACATCTTTGCCTGTGCTCTCACTATCGAGCTCCGAGTGCCTGGTTCACTGCTTGCTTTTCTTCCCTGCCTGTATGGCCAAATGGGGCACCAGGAAACAGTTATTAGAGCACTTTTGAGGTGGAACCCTCTGAGCAAGCACCTGCACCTCTGGTAAACCAGGAAGCCATTTAACAGCTTTCGAGGGTGCAGCAGCATTTTGAAGTGTTAACCACTGAATGAACAAGGCTACTTCTACAACTGTAATGCTTCACGTTTGTAACTGTAATATTTCTTCTCAGTAAATAGATGAAAATGATGGGGAAGTAAAGAAATCAGTGTTTTTTCCTTGAGTCATGTTGCTGTGTACATTCATACATTTCTACAGTGATAACTTGTTTTGCATAGGCGGAGTGCAGAACACAGTGTAAGCTTCATTAATATTAGCACTATATCCTGGTGGGGTTTCTAAGTGGAAATACATTCTTTTTTATCCCTAGGTGTTCCTCTGATCTTACTGGCATCTATGTCTGTGAAAAAAAATCCTGCACTGATGGTAGTTGTGTTATTAATAAGCTAACAGGGCTTTTTAAGGAAGGATGTGCATTTATTCACRAGAGAAATCAAACTGCAGTATCATCAATAATGTATATGCAAAGTTTATCATCAGTAAGTACAATCACATAAAAACAATTTCTCTCAATGTTAGGCAAATTTATCATCCTTTTCCTAGAAATGTTACATTTATTTCAACTTTTATCTGAGTAAACACACTGTAATATATAGTTATAATGTAAAATTGAGTTTAGTAATAGCTGATGTCCTGACTAGGTACAAGAACCATCAGCGAAGATTCTCTTCCATCCCTATTTTTATTTCTTCTATTCTTTTGTTGCTTACTTTTGATTTTTGTCTATTTGTTTACCATTTGAGGTGGCTGAATTCTGTGATGAACATAACCATAACAGAGAAGCACCCAATCTGCAGAATCGGATGTGTGACTACAGAAGCACATGGGAAGTAATTAGAAACTCTACAGATTTTAAGAATAACCCTCCAATAACCAACACCAGCCACATTACTCCTCCCTCCTTCTCATTGCTGCAGAAGAGAGACAGAGTGATATGTTTAGTGCTTGATATTTCTAAGAATATAGCTGGGGTAAGTTCGTACTCAGATACATTTCATTGCACATTTTACTTTTCTATATTATGTTTTCAGACATAGTAGATACCTAAAAATATTCTTCTCTATGCAGAGATGGTGAAGTTTGGCTACAGATGCAAGGAAGCAACTTGGCCTGAGCCAAGTTGACCAAACTCAGGGTTTTCTTTTATTCTGGGTGCAGGAGAATCAAGATCTCTTCTGATATGACTTAGGCCAAGACAGGGTTGTTGAATACTGACCAGTTGGATATTGGTGGCAAGATTTTGAGAGGAATAAAGGACATTGCTTGTTACACTCCAAGTATATAGGTGGGAGAGCCAGGAGCATGAGGAAGATGGATGTGAGTGGGAAGGGCAGAGAGCAAGATGAGAGGAAAAAAAAATCCAGAAAAGACATTTTTCTCTTTCAAAGGTCTGAAGACAACTACTATTCAACAGCATACGCATTTGATTACCTAGGGCTGATCTTCAGCAAAATAAGTTGAAGAGTATATTTAGGTTTYTGTAGTCTAATCAAAATTAATCCTGGAATTTGCAAAAAGGAATATTTTAGGTAACTTATTTCTCTCAAAAGTTGATATTTTTGCAGAGGAAGTTTAGCTGTTGCTGCATATTTTGCAGCTTTGATTTTATATACTTACAAAACTGCTTTTAACTCCTTTTATGTGTAGGGTAGCTGGATCAATCGATTGCATCAAGCAGCAGAATTGTATTTACTGCAAATTGTGGAAGAATATTCTTACGTTGGTATTGTCACATTCAGTCATATAGGAGAGATCAAAACTCACGTGCGTCAGATAGTCAGCGATGATGTACGGAAACAGCTTGCTTCATACTTACCGGCAGCTTCAGGGAGCGAGAGAACAAATGTTTGTGCAGGCCTGCAGCTGGCATCTGAGGTGAAGCTTTGAGAGCACTATTTCTGTTTGTACCTCCTTTGTGGATACTTTCATTTTTAATTGTGAGCATTTCTGTTCCTTGGCCACATCAAATATCTTCTATTGATTATTGTATTGTTTGAAAAGAATTATAGTTTTCCAGTGTACTTATTATACAGGTATCATCTAGTAATAATGAAAAGAAAAATAACCAAAATTCACTATTAAAAACTCTGTATCTTTTTAAAAAAAATTATATGATCTTTGCAATGATTTAAAATTTTATATATACATATATAGAAAATTTTAATGATACATATGTTAAAATTTTTTAATTTTAGCAGTTCATACTTCTATGAGCTATATAAACTTTACCTTCTACTGTTCAGGTTGCCATTTTGATTATAAATTCTAAAAAAAATGATGCTGGCATTCTCAGCAGTTCTGCTGCCTGTGAGTAATCAGGATTTTATCTGCTAACTTCAACTTATCTTCTCTAAAACTACATTTTAATTGTTCTTTTTAGTCTTGTTTTGCAATATCAATTTGTTAACATGCTCTTATTGATGCATTTTTCAGCCTTTCTGGTATTAAGATCAAATGGTCCCTGTTTCAGTTTACTGCTGCCTGATGATTGAGTACTGCAGTAGCTCAGCAAATACTTCACAAGAAATTTAGTCATCCTGCCACCAAGGCAAAAAACTTTGTCAGAGAGATGAGGCAGAAGTCAGGGAGTGAAAATGTTCCTTCTCCTCTGATTTTAATTCATCTTCTGTGCTAGTGAAAGTCTGCAGTCTCAGCCTTCTACCATGAGGATTTGTGTCTGTACAAATACCTGAGAGGAAGCGAAGTAAAGGAGGTGTTCATGGTATTGCTCCTTGTCAAGCACACATATACACCATATTCTGATTTTAGTCTCTGTTATTTCTATACCCATACAGTGGTTAAACTTCATGGCATTTGTTCTGATTAACTTTCTTTTGAGGAAAGTGTCAGTCAATTACAAGGCAGATTGTACTACTTATTGCTTCTGTTAATACCAGTCCTTCTGCCTCAGGTCATCAGGAAGAAAGATGGAAATATATATGGATCTGAAATTATATTGGTGACAGGTGGACAGGACAGTAGTATGAAGAAGTGTTTTTCTGATATGGTTAACAGTGGATCAGTCATTCATACAATTACTGTTGGATCTTCTGCTGCTAAGGAAATCGAACAGTTTTCCAAAGAGACAGGTAAATTTCAGTCCTGAAAACATTCAGCTCAGATATGTCTAGTAAACTCAGTGTATGTGTAAATGTGTGTGAAATTGAGAACTTGCCAATGCATTTCTTCTTTGAACAATCTCAGTGAGTCTCAGTGGTATAGTTTGTTGTCCATGAAAAGTACATAAGAAAAGCAGCTGTAGTGTCAATAGAGTAAAATTCCTTATGAAAAAGTCTTTGTCTCTGCTCAATAATGGTAGTGGATCGACTGATCTAAAAAAAGATGGAAAACCAATGATACAGGCAACTAGATTGAACAGAAGTTGTCTAGGTCCTAGACTTTAATAGATATTAGGATGTAGCAAAATCAATGAGAATTAAGAATCTAAATTACTTAATTTTGCAGGAGAAACTGCTATGTATGAACAGCTTTTAGTTAATTCATAGACTTAAGTTGTTAATTTCTAATATTTGTCATATATACCACTATTTCTATCCTAAGTGTTCACATATTTCATCAATATCTATATTGCAAAATTCTTAAGTGTTATTTTTTTTCTGAAATTCTTGGAATTTTTTAATGTGCAAAGAACCCTAACATTTCACTGCAAATATTTAGCCTTTTGCCTTTATCTTGAATTGATTAGATAATTAGGGCTTACAGTATTATCTTCTGTCCTTTTATTAGGTACCTTTTCTAAGTAATTAAAAAAAAAGTCTACCTTAAAAATAAGCTTAAACTCCTTTCAGATATTTGAAAGTAACATGATACATTATTTGATTTTATCCTGAGTATCTCAGTAAAACTTACTTTAGCTTATAAGGCTGATTTAAGGTGCATTTAAGTGGGATTAAAGGAGACATTTATAGTCCTTGTTTGTTGTTTGAACAGGGCTGAATCTTACTCTGTAAATGAATGTGTATTAGAGGGTCAGAGCTGGAGATTAAGGCACAAATTTTCAAATGTGTCTGCTAATTGTTCTTTTGGTCCTCTTTGTATAGCTGGAAAAAGAACACAGCTCTTATTCACTCACATAGCCACTTTTAAAAAGCTGGCCTTGAGCGTGTGTCTCGAAAATAATCTTCATTCATGCAAGTGGCCTAGATAGATCTACAACTTGATAGGCTGTTCTACTTGGTTAGAATTGTAGTAGTGAATTTGTAGCACTACCAGGATATTTTCTTAAAGCAACGTGAAACAATTTTTAAAAAGTCCTTACAGAGTAGTAAGCTCGTGTTGTCATGTGAATTCAAGCGGCATTTCAAAGCTGCTAGGACAAATAAGATGGTTAGTGTTCACAGGTGGTGGGAGTGGCTGTCCTCCTTTCCCGATACCACTGYGAGCTTTGTGGTAGGATTTGCATC
Source organism: Rhea americana (assembly GCF_003343005.1). Classification (NCBI taxonomy): domain Eukaryota; kingdom Metazoa; phylum Chordata; class Aves; order Rheiformes; family Rheidae; genus Rhea; species Rhea americana. The sequence continues at coordinate 12,664,292 of NW_028186149.1, forward strand.
TTGTGAATCTAATCAAGACTCTTGTATTATGTGTAATACGAAATAACTACATTTGAAATAAAACATGTGCTCTGCTTCAGGAGGGTTGAAGTTTTTTGTCCCAGAAAGACTGGACTTCAGTGACTTACTGGATGTTTTTAGTGGAATTTTGTCCAGAAGTGGAGATACTTTCAATCAATCTATTCAGGTTTGTTTTATAAGCACAGCTAATGTTTTTGTTTCCTGTTTTATTTTTTATTTTTTTGACAAAAACAGAACTCAGTAAATTTATCTAGAGGTCTTGCTCCCTATTTCCTGGTGACCACTTCAGCTTGATTTATAGTCCCTTCTTCACAGGTTGATAGGCTTGCTGTATTAACTCTGACTTTTTTTCTATAATCTGATAAATTGTAGTAATTTACCTCAAATTCTACTGTATGGTAGAATATGCAAACCTTTTCTATACTGTCACCAGAGATAATTTTAACCTCAAGCAAGGCAGGGAATCACATCTGGCAATTTGATCCAAGGAACTCTTAAGGGCGAAGCAGTGTCTCCATCCAGAGTTCTGTTTATTTATTGCTGCTGTTTTTCTTCACGGAAGAACTTGTAAATGGAAATCTACATTCATATTAAATTAGTATGCAATCTTTTTAAGGATAATTTCCTCTAGTAGTAGAATGTCTTTTCAGCTGGGAAAATAGTAGTATCCTATGTAGCTGTAGTTCTAACCAATACAAATTCAGTGCTTTAAGAAGGCCATTGGGCCTAGTTTTTCTGTTATTTCCACCGTTCAGTGGAGCTGTTACTAAAATCTACTACTGTACAAGTGAATGGGACAATAAGGGCCCAAATCATTATAAAAAATGGAAGTTGGTATGTACTTCGGGGGCTTTTTAACTTAACAGATTTGATAATTTGAAATAGGAGTGAATGATCTTCTTTGTAAGCATATGTGATTTTCAGAACTGACGGACTCATTCTGTTCTTTCTGATAGATTGAAAGTGCTAGTGACAGTATTGGAGGGTACAAACAACTGCGTAGGACAGTGACTATTGATAGCACAGTGGGAAGAGAAACCTTCTTTGTAGCCATTTGGCAAACCCCTGAACCTCCAAAGATCACACTCTCTGATCCCAGTGGGAAAAGCTACTCCAACAAGGACTTTGACATTGATTCCATTTTCCATGTAGCTCGTCTGAAGATTCCAGGAATTGCAGAGGTGAAATTTAAGATCTCTCTTTACTTTTTAAGTGTGGGAGAAACCTCCTAACTGCACATTGTTTGCATTCTATTGAAGTTATGTTAAATACAATCATTTAACAGCATGAGATAATCTTATTCTGCCAAACTATGATATCATGACTGCTGTGTGCCAAACAGTTTCCTGCTAGGCTCAAGAGCACTACCTTAAGGTTTTATCTCTATCACTTTATGTTTGATTTACAACTCATCTCCAAATTTCTGAACCCTATCTGTGGATCAAATTTTATCACTCTAAGCAATATATAATGTTACATGGGAGTTATTTAACCCAAGAAGTCCCATTTAAAATTACTATATTGTACATAGAAACTTTTTTCCATTATAAAAGTTTTAGAAAATTTGATACTTTGGTGGATAAAAGGTGCCAAAAATTAGACTACGAGTCTAGCAAGTTATGTATCAAATTTAAAATTGCAGTAAGCAGGCCTAAATTAACTAGATGAGATGCACTAGTTTAACACAGAGGGGACAGGTTTCATAAAGATATGTTCAGAAGATACTGGATGTGTTTCATTGAATTTGAACATGAAAATTTATACTATCTGTAGATAGATATAGATATATGAAGTGATGGATCTACAGTAGTATCTAAAATGTACAGATTTTATTTATTTCTCACTTAGATCTGTTTCAACTTGCTATTCACTATACTTGTATCAATGAAAATGTTCGTAATGGTGTTATCTTCCAATTATGAACACAACCAAATACACTGAACTTTCAGATGCTGCTATCTGAATCTCATTAGAAAAGTTTTACAATTTTTGAATTACTGAAAGTCTGAACTACAACCCCTTACATAACCCCATGAATTTTGGTTCTGACTCCTCTCTCTGTTGATGGTAATTTCTTCATCACTTTTCCATTTGAAGAGTTTTGGGAATCTATGTTTCATAAATGAAAGTTAGTGAGGAAGAAGATAGAAGTATTAATTGAATATCTTGACTTTCGTGAAATACAGGTTTATGGGATGAAATAAATAAGAAGCATTTAAAAACATGAAGAAGCTATGTGGAGCACATTAAGGCCTTTTGAAATATTTACAAAAGGGATTCCTGCTTAATTTAGTAAACTCATTGTTGTGCTTAATGAACTCCAGTGCTTCTGCTTTATATTAAAAAGATACATTCCTTATTATTTTTATGAATGTCCAGAAAGTAAGAAACTAGAGATGCTGATTTTTTTCAATGCTACAAGAAGATCCTATTTCATAAAAGCAATCCTTGATCCTTAACTTCCATGGACTACTTAAGAGAAGTAAATACAGATTGCTGGCTTTGGTCTCATATGGAACAGTTTCAGAACAACAGCCTGGTGGACTGCAAATTGCAAAACAGTTTTGCATACTGAGTCTTACTCATGAGTCTTCCCATTGACAGAAACAAAGCTACTCAGAGGGTGTTACTGAGTTTAAACAGGCTGACAGAATTTAAATAAGCACAAATTAAATTATCCAAAGGAGAGTTATTTCATTTTAAAAGATTTGAATTCTTCTTTTCAGACAGGGGAATGGATATACACACTGACAAATATTCACCTTTCTCCTCAAGTTTTAACAATGATAGTAACTTCTCGAGCAGCAAATTCTACTGTTCCTGCTGTGTCTGTGAAAGCCCATATGAGCAAAGATATAAATGACTATCCCAATCCAATGGTTGTCTACGTACAAGTTAGTCAAGGGTTTTCACCTATTCTTGGAGCAAATGTGACTGCCATTATCAGTCCAGAGAATGGAGATCCAATTTCCTTGGAACTTTTTGACAACGGAGCAGGTAATAATATGGTTGAAATACATTTGAAAATACATAGGAAATAAAAAAAAAGGTCTCACCTAACTGAACATCATGTAATGTAAGGCACCGAGACAAAGTAGCCACGGCTAGGTGGTAATGTGCATGAGCGCAGCTGACCTTATTGGTACTATTTCTAGATAAGCTCTCAGCTGATAAATTGTTTATGAGCATTTATTTAAATGGACAGAACCATTCCAATAATCAGAATTGTGCTGTGTATCATTAGTTATCAGTCGCCATTCAAGCTAATCAAACTGATGAGGTTTAGTATATCGGAGGATAAAGCCTTTAAAACTCAGTAACTTAAAATGTTCTCAGCAGGTAAGCAGGTCCAGAGCTTTGAACTGTAAACACTTCCAAGAAAAATTCAGGCCTAGAGCTTCACTGCATTTTGTGATTTTCAGGAGAAGGTGTAAATATCATTATTTGGATTCAGCAGCACGCTTCCCAAAAATTAAAGTTTTTTTTTCAGAAATTTTCCAGCTTTCTTAGTCTACTATGTTATTGGCAATGCAATTTGCATCAATAATTTCTGAAAATGCCTTTTGTCTGACAGTGTTCCAGAAAAAGCATTATCTCTAGGAATAGCATGCTTGTGTTGCCAGGCTACATTCACTTGTGCTTTAGGCAAGCATTTGCCTGTTTTGAGATCCATGTCAATTTTTAAAATGTATTACCACAAGCTGTTTTATAATACAAGCTGCTTTTCAGCTATGTAGATTCCCTGTTGTACAAGAATAAGCATAACACTATATGCCTCAGAGTTTATATTAGATCAAGATTACTAATAATGATACATTGCCAGTAACCTGCAATGGTGGTTATAGTAAATGAATAATGTGTATGAAGAAACTCTTTTTTGTGTGTGTCTATCTTTTGCTAATCTATTCTTTTGCTTTATAATAAAATAACAAATGATTTTGCTAAGAAATTAGCTATTCCTTCACTTAACACAATGAAAAAGATATCTTAACTTCAGACTGCAATCTTCTTGAACACTTTTACCATCAAAATCAGAGGATCTGCACAGATTGTAAGTCAGAGGAGAATTTGTTTACTGTTTCTACATTCTAGTTTCCATAGGTGAATCTAAATGGCTTACAAAAGCACACCAATTTTTACTTGATGTTAAATTAAGTCTTTTTTATATCTAGGCTCTGACATTGTCAAGAATGATGGTATCTATTCAAAGTACTTGTTTTCTTTCCCTGGGAATGGCAGATACAGCCTGGAAGTCCATGTCCAAGCTAACAGAACTATCATACCACAAACTGCAATGCTGTGGAGTCATGCCATGTATATACCAGGTTATGCAGAAAATGGTAAGGCAAAGTATTGTGGAGAAAAGCATGTAGCATCTGCATATATGAAGTCCTTTTGCAAATGCTAATAGGAGGCATTAGATCAATAATATCCCAACTAAGAGATACTTAGTTCTAAATGCTTTTCAAACATGGAATTTAGTTGTTTCCCTTCAACACAAGAATAATTATCTATTCCACAGAACAATGTTTAAAGCAGACTATAAACTATAATACATCAGTATCTATGTAGACCCTACAACCAGTAAGGCACAAGCACTTGTGTTTTGCCTGTGAAAGGAATAGCTGTGCGTTTAGTAACTGGAGTACTATAATCAATCATCTTAAATTAAGAACTCTTGAAGTTCTTAACTGAACTTAAAAGAACTGTTAAAGTTCAATAAGTGAAACTCTCCTGTAGTCATTTTATACAAATCACACTTACTTAAATTTAATATTATCTTAGTAATTAGTACTCTTGAAACCACAGAGAGGTAGATAGTGCTCTGGCAATAACTGTAATTAAATGAAATTAATGGATTTTTCAGATTGAAAGCAATATAAATGATAGGAGGTTCAGTTCACCTGCCGAGTACAATAATATGCAAATAGTTAAGATTAATCAACTTTTTAAAAAAATGTTTTAGGTAAAATCAAGATGAACCCATCAAGACCCTCAGTTATTAAAAATGATCTTCAAATCAGCAGAGGAGGTTTCCAAAGAATAGCTGCAGGATGCTCCTTTATAATATCTGCAGTTCCAGTGGGACCTTATGCTGATGTGTTTCCACCATGCAAAATTATTGATCTTGATGCCAGAATAGAAAATGATAAAGTCGTATTATCATGGACAGCACCAGGAGATGATTTTGACAAAGGCAAAGGTATGTTTCTTGGCTTGCTAGCCTGTCTCCTGCCCAGGATGAAATTGTAAAATGAGTAAATTTTCCATGACATTTTAAATTAACTTCCACTGTATTTTGTTGTACCCAGAAGCACCTTTATAAATGCCAGCTCTGGTTTTGTGTGTGCAAAATAATGGTTCTAGGCTTTGTAGCAGTAACTGAAGACTCAACTTTTCTCATTCTTCATTAAGAATCAAATATTTGTTAATTATAAATGGTTTAAGTGTGTCATTCTAGTAATTCAGTATGATATACATCACACAATACAATACCTGTAATGCATTTTGTCTCACTGACACCAGTGGGGATTTTGCAGAACCACTACAGTGGTTACAGGCTTTGTTCCTGCTCTACTCTTGCAAAATTTTTAAACAGAATTAATTAGCCATTTTTTTTAAACAATGCAAAACTGAAGCTTGCAATTTTGATGGAAGGCTCACTTTTATTAAATTGCAATGTTTTGCTACTCAAGGAAGGGAAGGACATATTCTATGAATGTAAAGAGTGTAGAAATAAACTCATCAGAGTTGGATCAGATATAGGAATTACACTTCTCCTAGTGGCAGGTTAAATTCAGTGAAGTTAGGAATACTGAGAGACTTCAGTGGGGATCATGATAACCTCCATCATCTGTTCATTTCAATACTGTGCCACAGTGAGAAGTTTAATTATTCAAGCAGTCACTTTAGATAGCAAAATAATTTTTTTCAGATCTATCTACCATGCAGTATTTATTTTTCTCACTAGCTGAACTGACTAATGAAGCTGATGCTAGTGAATATTTCTAAAGAGAAATATAAAATTTTAATGATAATTAAAACATAGATGACAATATCTTTTAATATTTGTATTTTCAGCTGCAGGTTATGAAATCAGAACAAGTGAAACTCCTCTGGATCTAAGGGACAACTTTTATAACACTACTTTTGTGAATGCTTCCAGTCTCTCACCTGAGCATGCGGGTTACCAAGAAATATTTGCATTTAAACCAGAAGCTTTTACAACAGGAAACATCACCATAATCTATGTAGCTATACGGGCCGTTGATGAAGTCTTTCTTTACTCTGAGCTGTCTAATATTGCACAAGCAGTAATGTTTATTCCTCCAATGGATTATCCTACTTCTAATATGGAGTTTAGTGTTTCAACAATATTATTGCTAGTCTTTGGATTATTAGCGGCAGTTTGTCTTACAGCAAGTACAACCCTTTGCTTATTAAAGAAAAAGGGCAAAAAAACTTCTTTAGAAACTACAACTAAGTTGCTTTAACAGCAAGTGTAAGCTTGTCTGACCTCCATCCATTTTAAAATTTTTGTTTAGATGCTTTTCCACACAAAAATAGGTGTCCTACCAGAAAAAAGACTAAGCAGATAATCACATTCCAGATTTGTATGAAGTCACAGTGATTTAGTAGTCATATCATGTTATATATGAATTTTATAACTGAAGGGCATGTTACATTAAAACAAATCATGTGTAAATAGTTTGTACTGAATAGATGCAGTATATGTTTACCAACTTATATCTATGCCATGCAATTTCATAGCCTATTCTTACAGGATGAAGATTGTGATTAAATTGAGCAAGATACCTTAGGTGATGTGCCTTATTAAAAAAAGAGCTTTTCTTTAAAAAAAATATGAGCTCCTGCAGCTCATATTTTCATTTCTATAAATGTGTCTGTAATTCAACTGTCTCTGTGTATACATTTTTATATATGTGTACATATACACACACACACATACGTATACACAAATATAAAAGAAAGATCCTAAAATGTGTGATGTGTTGGGTTACATTTGTTTCCTCCTTAATGTAAGACTGCAAATGTTGTGATTATTTTGCAGTAACATTCTGTGCAAAAGTAAGGCACTATAATATTTTATATCAGGAATCTAGGTCATGTTACCACTCCACTGCCTAAGAGAAAAAAAAAGAAAAAATGGAAGTTCCCAGATCATCTGCTCTGTGTTTTGTCAAATTTGACTTGTTCCTTCAATATGAATTGGCTATTGAGTTACATACAACAAAACTGAACAGACACTATATCAATAAATGGATCTTGTTCTGAAGTAATACAGAAGCATAAAGAACATTTTGGAGCAGGTACAGTCTTTGAGAGCTTGCATCACAGTTGCAAAATCTAATATTTATTTGCCACCATCTCCTTATTGCATCTCTATTAGGTGTCAGCAGCTGCTGCTACTCCACCTCAACAGCATCCCAATTTTCAGAAGCTGCAGTTGTAAGTAAACATGCCTCTGCTGAGAAAAACAGTCTGGTGGAAGAGAGATTTCATTTTGATGGTTCATGCTGTTTGGTGATAATATAGATGGGAAGGAACAAAAGCACTGAAGGCATAGGAAAGGAAGGACTGAAAATGGAGTTCGGGAACAGAAGGGAGTCTTGTGACCTCTTCATAACACAAGAAAGAAAAGATAAAACAAAAGAAGATGAGAGAATCTGCAGTAGGAAGACAGAAGCTGTACAGGGAATAATCCTGAAGACACCAGGACTAGTTATCACTCCTGAATGTTCCTGTTCTTTATAGAATTGTGAATTAGGGAAGTCATGTATTTCCACTTTATGAGTCTTAATCTAAGGAAAGGTACCTCTGCTAATGTAAAAGATGAAAGAAATAAAATCCTGAGTTGTTCATTGAATGTTGAGTTGGAAGTAGGTGGTGGGGGTGGAGAACAGACAGCAAACAGGAAGTGGTCAAAGAGAAGGGAGGACACAAGGTGGCATTTCAGTCCTGGCCTGTCCTGGGTGGACATGGTGCTGTAGCTGGAAGGAACAACCCTGCTACTCTGTCTGCAGTTGCACAGCTTCCACCTTCCTTCTGCTGCCGCCAAGTGATCTTTGTAAATCCAATCAGGGTTCTGATCCAGCTGAAAACTCTGTTGAGTTTCCAGCAAAAGATAATGAGAACAGTGCAGAGTTAAGATTCCGTTGTGAAATTGCACCCTCAGAAATGGGTGAAGCATTGCCAATTGCTTAGGAGGTTCTCCCTTCTGTCCTTTGAGATCTGTCACAAATTTTTTCTTCTTTTTAATTGAACTAGGGAATGAGGAGAGGTACTGGAGTCAGCAGAAAAAAAGAAAACTTGATCCAAAGAAAAAGCATAAGTGACAGGGATAGAACAAGTTTAAGGTTTATTATGGTCAAAGTCAAGCAAGCAAAGAACAAGTGCAAGTTTTATTATGGTCAAAGTCAAACAAGCAAAGAAAATGAGAAAAAAAAATCAAAACCGCAAAGGTATTGATTGTGCACAAAGAACGCAAGGTAGAAAGAAACAAGAATAACAAATAATAAGATTCCTAACAACTTTTTCCCTTGTAGTTCTCCAAAAATAGAAAACAGAATGTGTTCATGTGATTACAAAACAAAGGTTTTTTTTAGACATTGTGCCCATACCTGCAATTAAACTTTGAAAATTGGATGAACAGAAAACACTTCGGTTCCCTTAGTGATGCAATTAGATATTTAATAAGGAACAATTGTGTCTGCTAAACCAAAAAGTAAATTTCAAGTTAACTAAACACACCAAACAGCATCTGAAACTTTTAAGGAGGTATATTTATTGCCCAAATGTAATAGGAACTAGAATTTATCAGCCGTAAATATAGCCAGCTTTACTTAATAAATTGCAGTAAGATTGCTTTTTACAGTGGACCAATGATAGTAAGTGTTAACTGCTTAGTCCATGATGAATGAAAATTGAATTCTGAAACTGAAATGATTTTTCTTACAGAAAATCAGTTTTGTTCCTCTGCACATTATTAGCAGAATAGAACTACTAATAGCGTGATAAGCTATGAAGATGGTCATAAAAGGCTACATGGAAGTATTTCTCCAGCACATTTGGCCTCTTAGCAGGTGTATGGTTTCACATTTTGATCATTCATTAGGTATCTCTTGACTATGAGTGATCAAGATCACTCCAGATTCCAACTACTGTCATGTCACCTTTGATCTTTTGCCATCTGGTAGTACTGAGCGGAGCGAGCAAGTACAGAAGCATTTGAAGAGTTGTGCCCTTTATGGGCTGTTCTCTGAAGGCAACGATGAGTACTGTTCTAAAGGAAAGAAAATGCTGAAAAACAATAGCAAGACCAGACTTTCCCATAAAGACTTACGGAAACACTCTTTTTGTCTAAGTTTTCAAATACTTTTCACTAACTCACCAGTTCCGCAAAGATTCTGCCAAATATTGTAAAGGTCAAAAAAGGAGACGTGACCGGACATACCACGGTGTTTCCAGGTAAGCGTTCAATCTACAACGTTTCCTTGGTCTAAAGTCCCATATTATTGCTTGGATTGTACTTCACAAAACAACTGAAAGTGTTTACAACTAAATGCAACAGGAAAGGTTTTCTTTAGGAAGTAAGCTAATATGACCAGATGATTAAGTTTAAGAAGCTATTTGAGGCAAACTGACATTTAAGAACTCTAACCCAAGTGAAGCCAATTAGAAGGGCAATAGACAAGAAGAAATTAGGAAGACATGGAAAAAGCTGTTAGAGAACAGCAAGTACAGGCTAGAGAAGGGAGTGGAGCTGCAGGTGACTGCAAAGGAGACAAGGGGAAAATCCTCACCAGTGAGGGTGGCACCTGGGCAAGAAAGATAGCTCTAGCGGCACTCACTCGCTTCATCCAGCCACCAGCAGTCACAAGGCAGGCCAAGCAAGGTCAGGTCAGCTAGATACAAGGCCAGGCATACTGGGCTTGTATACTTGCACACTACAGTGCAGCCCTAAGGGGACCAAGGGAGAGGGTTGGAGCTGAAACGCAGCTTCCAAGCCAATGGTGGAGGTCATGGTTGGAAACCCCAGTGAGGTCTCCCTGGGCTTTTTCTCACAATATAGCTCTTTGCTCAGAAGTTTGATCCATGGTTACACAGTCGCACCAAATCAGAGCTGAACACAGGCAGTTAAAACCTGAGGAGGTTGTCCGAGGATTACAGAGAAAGACTGTTATGGGTTGGGCAATTAAAACCTTTTGGTGCGCTAAGGACTTTGAGAAAAGGAAGTAATGATAAAGACAGAAAATTGGAAATACAGGAAGTTAATAATAGGCTAAAATATCAGGGAAAAGTACTGATGCTGGCAAAATCAATGTATTGGGAACAACAAAAAAACTTAGGACAGAATAAGGCAAATACTAGATACAGTAAAGCTATTACTGATGCAAAAATGTAGAAGCATTTAGCTAATATTTCTGTCCGGTATTTGGGAAAAAATGGAATAATGTAATTTCATCCCATGAAAATTAGGAGCTATTTTTCAGTCTACTGGGAAAAAAAGACAGAAATAGTTCTTCAACTGGAAGTATTTTTAAATGCATATGTCTGGATAAATTTCATCTAATAATTTTAAAAGAACTGTAAAATACTTTCAAGCAGCAGTTTACTCTCTTGATTATTGATGACTCTTGCAATATCACCAAGAAGAAAAAATACTTTTATAAGGCAAAGTGAGTGACCTGGAAAATTTTCAGAAAATCTGCTAAACATCTGCTCCACACAAATAACAGAAAAGCTCATGTAGAATTCAATGAGTAATGATTAAAAGATGAAAATGTAATCAGTGACAATCACCACATTTTATTCCCTTTTTATTATTTATTTTTACACCATTGCAAATTTAACTAAAAAAATAGATATATCATGAAACATCTGCTAGCTGAGTACTGATATTCCAGTTTAAAATATAGCACTACATTGGCTTAATCAAGCACATCCTTAGCAAATTAGGAACTGTCTAGCTGAGAGATCTCAAAAAGCAGCAGGTAGAGAATCATCATCTAGTAGACATTTCTCAAAGGACTGCAAATCAATGACAGGCCGGATGCTATTAAACATTTTGTCAGGGACTTGGAATGTAATATAAAATAACTTCTGGACAAGTTTTTTAGAGCACAAAGTGAGACACGAGAAGGGAAATTAAGGCAGCCGCGCAGAGTAATCTGAATTGCTCAATAAACTGCTCTCACTCAAGCAAAATATATTTTAAGTGTGACAATCATAATCTAAAAGGAAAGAGGAATATTACATACCATACCAAATAATACATATGAAGTTCTCAGGACCCTTATTCTCTCACTAAACAGCCCTGGCCTTTTTTGTTGTTTAAATTCTATATTATTTAGTTGTATTGCTCAGTTTCCTCAGGAAATTCCAGAGATCTGGGCTTGCATGATTATTTCTGCTTACTCAGGATATGGTCCAGATTCAATCTGACATAAACTGAGTAACAGAACATAGATCACATTAGGTGCATCAAGGTCACAAGGAAATTCTTTTATTTTTTTTTTTAGGTCATGATAACATTCAAGTATTTCCTCCTAAATTAATGCATAATTAAATAAAATCAGTGTATCCAATCACATTTCTCCATATTTGCATAGAGGATCAAAGTCCTATCACTATATGTTACATTTTTCTGGGTACAAAGGCAGTTGTATAAATACGTATAAATACGGCTGATAAGCCATTGCTCTTCCAACCAAATATGTGGGGACAGGGACAAGTAACAGTGGTGGTTAGGAGCTTGATTTTTTTGCTGGCTTTTCAGCTCCTGCATGTGGCAAGAGGTTCTATGGTATGGCTAAATGAGAGTGGCTACGAGGATTTGGTTATTGCAATTAATCCCAAGGTGCCAGAAGATGCCAATATCATTGAAAACACAAAGGTAAGAATATTTGTATTTGCATGCTTTGTTTCTCAGCATTTTAGAATGCCTTGACTTTTTCTATTTGTAATATAGCATGAATCAGGTCCAGCTTCCATTCACATCAATGGGAATTTTTCCTGCTGTTTTGAATTAATTATTGATTAATCCCATAGTTGCTAAACCAGTCATTTTCAATTTGTCTTGCCATCTACTATTCTTACTAAGAGCACCACTTGCCTATGCGAGACAATACTGTAATATATTCTTTTGGGAGGCAGACTGAAATTCCTTTAAGCAGCTTTCCAAATCTTTACCTGAAAAAAAATGTCTTTTTTTAAGCCACTGATTATGCCTAGGATTACTCTCCTAGGACTTGTCATTAGTTAGTATACTTCCTAATGTACAAAAAAATGCTTAGCTTTAGTGATATTTCTTGGCTTAGCTTTTATTGCAGCCTTTGTAGATGCCTGAAAAGCATCCCACATAGATGCTTCTACAGATCAACTCCCTTAGTGTAGGATGCCAGCCAGATCTCAAAGCAATGAATATGGTTTTGCCTATGCAAAATCATTTTGGAGAAAATCTGTTGAAAACCATGCTTCTCTGGACAGTTACCCCAACTTCTGCAGTATGTCTAATGCCTGTTAGACTCTGATGTAGGATTATCTCAGTCCCATATCAGTTCTAAGATCAAGTATGAAGGATACTATCCTTCGGTCAGCTAAATAGTTTATAACATTTCCAGATCTCACTCACCTAATGAGAGGACTACATGAAGCTAAATTGGATGTGATTGATGGTTTGCTTTTTACTATTTCTTCCTGATTGCCACCTTTTTTAATAATAAACACTTTAGATCACTTAATTTTTATGACAAGCCAAGCCACTAAGCATGTTTTTAAGGTAGAAGCATATATACGGCAGTTACTGTTCCTACAAGATAACTACTACATTATAAATTCACACAATAGCCGCGCTTATGAGAACTTGCTCTTGCACCTCTGCTTTAGTTCCCTTGGTTAAAAGGCAGATGAGTTAAAACTCATCTGTTTTTCATGCACAGAAGGGAGTGGTGGGATGGGGAAAGGTGAAATATGTCTCACTAATTCTCAACCTGTCATGGGGTTAGCACTCACTATTACTCTCAGTCCTGGCACGTTTAATTTCTTCAAGAAATATCCTCTAGGTGATTTTTTAATGCATATGTAACATAGGTGTTTGATTCCAAAGCCTTTGTCACAGCTTGTTTCTTAGTTTATCAAAAGCGTATTTGACAGATTTCAGCTCCATCCTTCCTTTTTCTCCCCGTTAAACAGCTAGTTGTTACTGGAGAGAAAAATAAACAAAAGGAATTTTTTTTGGATGTCTGTACTCAAAAAAGAGCAACATGAAAGGAAAGTAATGGCAGCATACAGTAGCCATAATAATACAAATGAGAAGAAAGGAGAAACAGTGAATTTGACACAAAAATGCTGACATTTTTCAGATAAATGAAAGAGTGGGTGAATCTTTACCATACTTGCTATCAAGCCCTATTGCTTTAAGAGAGAAATTCTTATATTTAGAGCTGGAGTGTGAATTTTATCACAGTCTCTGATTAAGAAGAGGATTATAGAGCAGGTATAGGTTTCCAAGAATTACAATTTGGCTTCTTCATTTGTACTCCCTTTGTTTTGTTTTGGGTACTTAGTGCTCTTCTATTTTACTACTCTTTCTTGACAAGTCTAAATTATTCCTTGCAGTTACTTTTAATTTAAATATTAATATTAATATTAATATTAATATTTTATTTTCTTTCATTCTCTAGGTCATGATTAAAGATGCTTCTGATTACTTGTTTGAAGCTACAAAACATCGATTTTTCTTCAAGTCTGTAAAAATTGTAATTCCTAAAACATGGAAGAAAAACACCAACTATTCAAGATTGAAAACAGAATCATATGACAAGGTATGATCTACAGAGCTCTTTATGATTAAAACTATAAGGAACAGCTGGTTTGATAATGCTACATTATGAATTATTACAAGATGTAGGATTAATCCTGGAAGTTTTCACTCAAGAGGAGAGTTGATGGTATTGGTAGAGTAAAAAACTGTAGGACTGAACTTATTAAGAAAGAATAACCTAACCCTTCTCTATGCCCACCCTGCATTTCTTAATGTTATTTATGCCGTTGGTCTTATTTTTGTAGGCAGATGTCATCATAGCAGATCCTTTCTTGAAGTATGGAGATGATCCATATACCTTACAGTATGGAGGATGTAAAGAGAAAGGAAGATACATCCATTTCACACCTAACTTCCTATTAAAAAGCAGTTTGCTTAATGTTTATGGAGAAAGAGGTAATACTGTTGTTTAGTTCATTTGCCTATTTTACTGTTAATATGCAAAGACCATGATTTCCAAAGTGCTTAATGAGTTTGAGTACTTCAGTTTGCTTGCCAAAATTAAAACACTTTAAAAGAGACAGATTTTTCAGAAGTAGTAAATTCTGTAAAGTGTCTGAAGCTAAATACTCAAACACTGGATCCAAAAGTTATCTCTTTAAAACCTTAAATGGTTATTTTTCTATACTGTAACTGCTGCTATTAGCAGTAGCCTTCCTTTTAAGCTAATTTACCAGATGAAATATCCACTGCTTGTATATCAGATTTTATACTACATTAAGGGAAAAAAAAATGTGGAGGTTTGCCGCTCTATGGGACAGAAAACTCACCAAAACAAAAGTTTCTCACAAGATTTTTGCTGACATAGAAAGCTTCTTTAGAACAGTTCCTGAATTTCTGAGAAAGCCAAACATGAATCAAAATTCTAGTCATGGTTACTAAATTGATGCCTTCTCTGTTGTACCTCAAGATAAAATTATTATTCCTATCACTTAAGCACATCACAGTTTTCTGGGATTACATGAGAGAGGAATTATTTTATTAAAATGACTTATTAAATTGTTAAGTTGGTTTTATATAGTTGTGTTTAGAATGTGTATATGTCACTACTTTTCAACAGGCAGAGTTTTTGTGCATGAATGGGCTCATCTTCGGTGGGGGGTATTTGATGAATATAATAGCGATGCACCTTTCTACGTGTCCACAAATTCTGGAAATGCAAATGTTGAAGCAACAAGGTATTACTTTTCATATTTCTGCTTTTATATTACACAGTTTTAAAAATTTCAATAACAATTCCGATATTGCTGTTGCCTGTGTGGAGTTTGTACTTTGAGCTCTGTAGACTCTCCATGAGCTGTTCATGATTCAATGATGTTTATTTAACAACTGCTATTGCATGCTTGTAGCCCAGAGTCCAAGCTGGCTTAATTGCAGTGTTGTTTTGTAACAGGCTCTATAGATAAAGCTACATAGGCTTTTGCTCTGTGTGCAATTGCAGACTTCAGTTACCATCTGTTACACCTTATTTAACAAAATTTTGTCAAATAGTAGTTATCAACAACATTAAAATCCCCTACTGAAACCACTGTGATTTTAAGTGTTTTTTACAAAAAAAAAAACTTGCCCTTTTTTCAAGTTGGGCATTCCAAGAGTGTTTTGCGTTGCAACTCCTACCAAAACATCTTTCCTACATTGCCTGCAAATACCACAGGATGCTTATCAGTTGCATCAACAAAAGACAATGGTTTTATGATTTTAACCATTTCTAGATTAGAGTGGGGACTCTGCAAGGCATGAAGAGTGCCTACCTATGAACTTGTGCAGTGTCTCATACAGTAGCACGTCAATGGCAATTTGGCTTTGGGCAGCCAAATGTCAAATAAATAACGAAAACTACCACAGAATATATGTGCTCCTAGACAACCCTGTCTATCTTCTCTTCCTCTAGGTGTTCAGCTAGTGTCACTGGTGCAGTTGTTTTTCAAGACTGCAATGGAAACAACTGTAATGTAAGAGACTGCAGATACGATGGCCAGCTCTATGAAGCTGGATGCACATTTGTACCAGATAAACAACAAAATGTCCCATCTTCTATTATGTATATGCAAAGCTTACCTTCTGTAAGTATTGCTACACCTTTCCAAATTCAGTATTTAATAAGATTTGAGGTCTTGTCAATTATTTCTGCTGGATAAAAAGATCACAGAGTCAGGCATTTCTTTCACTAATTTCTGTCTGTTTCAAAGAATATGCACAAATCCTGCTTCCCTGAATAAATTCAAACAACAGGAGACAATTTTTGCTCATAATGTAAGTCACTTTTCAGCCAGCCTCTGTCTGCTTTTGCACTTCTTTCCCCTGCTGTGTGCCTGACTTTCTGGAAGGTGTTTTCTGTCAGTTTGTTATTGCCCCCATTATTTGCATGTCAAACAATTTCCAGCAAATTCACTGCTATTTTAGAACAGTTTCCAATTGATACTACAGGTAAACCATGGCTTGTTTCAACAAGCTTCCTTCTAAACGAGCTTACTCACCTCCTACGTTTGAAGCAGCTATTGTCTCTTATCTTTTAGGACTTCTTAGAACAATTGTCCCACAGTGAAGATCTTTAACGTAGCTTTGACCTCTGTCTGACTAGGAAGATCTGTAATAAAGTATAACTGTTGGTTGTACTTACTGCCAATTTGGACAAGTGCCATAATCTCTAAGACTAGAAATAAAAGCTTTACTAGGAGATTTTGTGTAACAGAACTCCACTGAAGCTACAACAACCCCTCTCACTCCTTTTTCTAAGGGAGCAGCTGCACACTCTAGAGAGGGCAGTCTCTCTAGGACAGCCTCTTTACCTACTGTCCTTTTTTGGAAATAAGACTGCACAGGCCCCTACAGCAAGGACATAAACAATCTCCTTTTGGAGGTGGGCTGGACACTTATTTAATGGAATTAAATTAACTTTTTTACTAGAAACTTATTTAAATCTTCCCCTTTGATAATTCATAGCATCTCTACCTAGGTTTTGTAGAAATCTGCTTTTCCAAGTCTCTCAAAGGACTCATATCTCCTATTACGTTGCACATTATCAAAGGTACACCAGGTGCCTGGTGAATCTCCTTCCAAGTAATGCTATCAGTTCTACTATAATCTGTTCAAAGAAGAAAACGGGAGCTATTGGAACTGATCTCAGAGCTGTTTTGTGTCAATAAGRGATATGCATTGAGATCTCAGCATCCTTTTTTCTCCTTTTTTAGAAAATCAGATCAACAGGCAAAAAAGTGAAGTGCTCTTGCCAGATGCCTTACATATAAGATACAGGTGATTTCAGATCACTCTTTCAGTTGCCGCCTGAACTGTGTTACCTCCTCTCAGAACAAACTTGTCTGTTTATCCCTTACGCAGAAGCAACAGCCCACCTCTCTCAAAAGTGGCCAGGCTAGTACCCTCATGTCAGCTATGCTTCAGTGGTTATGCAGGGATTCTAGGACAGGCATTATCAGGGACACATGATCATCATTAGGGACAGATCTTTGTAGTAAGGGATGATAATTCCTTCAGCTATTTATTTCTGTTTGTTCAAGCAAGCTCTTTCTAAGAGCTTTAGTGGTTATGGCTTTCCCTCAGCAGTACTCTGCTGATATCCCTAGGCATCTAACAGCAGCGGAGGCTGTTTCTTGACTCTGCATCCTTTGCATCTGTTTCCCTGTTCTACTCAAAAAGTCTTAAAGGAATTGCTTCAAGACCATCAGCTTAATGCAAGAAAGTCGTTAAATATGTAGGCTGCTAACTTGTGCTGACCTTCATGCTGGAAGCATCTTTTTCTGTTTGCTTCTTCTAAGCTGCTGACTGGAGAGGCACCATGACAGAGAAGACACATTCTCTTGTGAAAGAACACCTGTATTTGTCCATCTCTCACCACGAACCTTCTATTTTCTGAGATATTTTATTATACTGTTGAAGCTCAGAATTATTATTATATTCAATCTGACTTTTTAGGTGGTTGAATTTTGTGATAAAAACACTCATAATGCAGAAGCTCCAAATATGCAAAATATGATCTGCAACTACAAAAGCACATGGGAAGTAATTATGGAATCTGATGACTTTCAAAACTCCTCTGTCATAAACAGTCCTAGACCCCCTGTTGAACCCACATTCAAGCTACTACAGACCCAAGACAGAGCACTCTGTCTAGTACTGGATATTTCTGGGAGCATGACTTTGGTAAGAATACATATTTTATATACATTTTTGACAAAAAATATTAAAAATGTAGAGATAAACTTTCAGACAATAGTCTAGTAATTAACTTTATCATTTTAGGAAAAAAAAGAGACTAATTTCTCCCTGTTAATCTTATTTAGAAATTCCTACAAGAAATTCCTTCAAAATACTTAGAGTGGTCAAATTTAGTCTCTTTTTTCTTATAAAATCTCAAATTCAAATACTCTCTTTCCTTTGTTTCAGACCTAGAATGACAGCACCACTGTATCTCTCCAAAACATAAAGTATGTTATAGATAGAATTTTACTTTGTATTCTTATTAAGTATGATTCTAAAATTGTTTAAAACAATATGTAAGTAAGTAGCAATAAATGAGATGTTCTCCTCTCATCATGATACTGCTTTTTGGAACAAAAAATGTGAGTTATGTTAATCCTATGACATTTTAACATGGCAGAGGCTTTTTCACCTTATTTTTTTTCACAAAATTTTGCATATTTTACTCTTTCAGAAAGCATATTTATGGACACAAGGCTAAGTAAAGGTCCCTAAATATGTACTCATTTGCATAAATATCCTATTACTTAAAAAAAAAAGGTATCAATGTAATCAGCCGCAGAAAGGTGACAGAAGTATTTTGGATAGACAAGGCCATTTCCCCACGCTTTGTTAATAGACTTCAAGCCTCTCTGCAGATCACAGCTTCTAAAAATGAACCTATCATCTTTTTATAACATATAGCATTTCCTTATCCACAACTTCTTCCAAAATTCACTAGTGAGCCAACAACAGTTTATGTTTTCTTTAAAACATTACAAGTTCGGACTGTCATGTCTCATAGGAATTCAAGATTAAAAATTAGACTTTTTCACTGTTTAATAATGGGAAGGTCACCTTTACCTTTCACATGAAGGACACAGTACTTACTTGTGCTTCAAAAAACATAAATGCCTGGAATAGCATTTATATCGATCTCAATGAAATAATTTATAAGGCTCAAGCATGTTGAGAAATATTCTTAAATATTTGACAGTTATGCCTTAAACTAAAAGGTACACAAAGCAGCATAAAGCAACAAATGCCCAAATCCTCTAGAGACATACAAATAAGTGTGGGTTTCTCCCATAGTGCTCCATTAGCAGACCTATTTCCAGATGTGCCATTCCATTGCAGTGTTGTTCCTGGGGCTGATCTTCAGCAAAGATCTGCAGTTGTAATAAATTATATAATGATTTTTGCAATATGGATGAATATCTCCTAATCCTTACACATTTTATGAAACCAGATGGTAATTAATAATGTAATGCTAACTCAGAAAGTGAAGATAATTATGAATCCTGCAATAACAGATAACTTCAGAAAGAAATATTTTTAACTTTTTTATTTCAATTGCTTCAAATATTTACATTTAAGATATAAATTCTTTTACTAATATTCAATTTCCAAAATACTTATTGCCTCCGCTAACCTACCTGATGGATATTAGAGATCCTGCACATTCGGACTGACAGAATGCTATTAAAACAAAAAAAAGTAACAAATAATTGATTAGAAAAGAGGTCATAACCTCAGAAGATGAAATTTGGTTAAAGATATCTTTCCTGAAATATACAGTTCACAAACACACTTTTATGGTACCAGAACATGGTTCTGTAACTGAACACACAAATGAGTTGTCTAAGATACTTTATAGCAGATAGTCATTAATTTTTCATTACAAACTGAAAAACATCAATAGTTGCTATATTTTCCAAAGGGACTGCATTCTAATGATGTTATTTGTCTCCACATACAGAATAACCGCATTAACCATCTCTATCAGGCTGCAGAAGTATTTCTGCTCCAAATTATTGAAATTGGTTCCTGGGTTGGAATTGTCACATTTGAATCTAGTGCATATGTGAAAACTTCTTTGCAACAAATTACCAGTGATACAGTGCGCCACAGTCTTACTCAATATCTGCCTAAAAAAGCTGCAGGAGGAACAAATATCTGTGCAGGTGTGAAAACAGGATTTCAGGTAAAGTACAACATGGAAATTTCTTCTAGAATGCAGAGAAACTGATGAAAAATCAAGGAACATACATACTTCATAGCCCACTAAACATGGTCTTCCCACACAATCATGTATGTTCATTGCAGTGAATATATGGAGTAGGTAAGTATTGAAATGGGAAGCTGTGCAGCAGTAGTATTGTTAATTCCTGGGGTTCACAAGTCAAAATCAAACCGCTAAGATTATGAAACCACATAAAAACTCCAAGATTGGAAAAATACGAACAGATAGATATTATTCTTTTCTTTTCTATTTTACTCCCTGGGGCTGGCAGACTTTGAAAAAATGAGCAGATGTCAACTAATTTAGTTGCAAGTCTGTGAATCAGTAGCAATGCATAGAAGAAGGGGAAAGAAAGAAAGTGCTACAGAGAGTAACGAGACTGTTGGGGTTGCTGAGAGTCCTAGGCAGAAAGGAGGTTCGGGGGGGACTGGGGAGATGAGGAGCCAGGAGGGCATCCAGACAAGGATGGAATAGCCAGAGACAGAGGTGTCCCCCTAAGCATCCCATACTCCACCAACAAGAGTTGCCCCACCTTTACCTATCCCAAATTCCCCTGGGGACTATGTCTGTCCTTCTCTAGTCCTGAAATTTTGGGTGGAGAATAAAGAATAGTGGTTCCAGATATCAGACATAAAATTTTTCTGTGTTGCTTTTAAACACTCATACCCAGAATTGGCAAGGCATGTACAGGAACCATATTTCCAAGATATTCAGTTTGGGATAGGTTTCTTTTCCAGGAAAATATATAATAAATATTTTTTTCTTGTAATTTAACACTCACTAGTTTTAAGTGATTAAATATTTCAGTATCAGTTATAAAAATATCGAACAGTTTTAAATAAAACCTCTAACATTTATTAAAGAACAAATTTCTCCTATATTTGAAGTTAACACAGTTCTGAATACATACATTGACTGTGCTCTGGGGTAAGCCAGGATTTAAAACTATTCTGCTGCTAATATCTTGAATTCTCTTCTTAATTCAGGTGATTACAGATAAATTCAAAACTACATATGGTTCTGAAATTGTTCTGCTGACTGATGGAGAAGACTCGTATATTGCAAGTTGTCTTGATACCGTGAAACAAAGTGGGGCAATAATTCACACCATTGCATTAGGGCCTTCTGCAGCTAAAGAATTAGATGAGTTTTCAAAGTTGACAGGTAAATATGCTAAATTAACTCTTTTTCTGGCATGCATATTCGTATGAAAATGTAAAATAAGAGCAATTAATTGCTCTAGAAAGTTATATACATTTGATTTTAATAAAAGTAATTTTTCAAAATTTAATTTTAAAGAAGTTCTGTTTTCACAGCAGGCTTTTTAAATGCAAACAGGAGCACTCTTTGGACCTATAGTTTTGTTTTAGTGGTTTTGATTTTAAAAATATAGTAACATGACAATACCTTATTAGTAAAGAGATTTAATTATGACATTGCTATATAACATACAAAAAGAAGTGTTCTGTAATGACTAGAATTTTCTCTATTCTTTAATTTTTATGGATTTATTTACCATATAAATATTAATTTTCTCTAACTGTTGCAGCTGAAGTGAACTATTAGGAAATGTTAAACACTGTTACTACCTTTGTCATTAGCAAACCTAGCTGTTATCTGAGCTGGTGCTACACAGTTAATTTTAAAATAGATGTTTAAAAACTGTCCACCAGTGCTTCATGCTACAGTGCAAACGTTGTGGGAGAATACAAACTCCTTGGGTAGATCTAGAATGCAGTCTGATTCTAAACAAATAGGGTGAATAAATCTTATTTGAGAGGTGTGCATGCTGCGTATTTTCAAACTTAACCACTTGCTTTAGTAATTTAAATAACCTGGAATACCTTTGTATACTTTTACATCTTTGGATCAACCTGACTATGGGAGAGTCCAGAGCTCAAATCTGTTCTGGTCTGTATTTTAAGACAGAATCTGTTATTCAAATTCCAATTGCAGAGTATTATTAACAGTGATCTGTGAGCCAGAAAGAACTCATACGGTCCTTCAGAATGTAGTCACCAACTAGCAAGTCTCCCTGCTTAGAAACAAAATTCAATTTCCAAAGATACTGTGTAGGTCTCTGAGCTAATGCCTCCACCAGTGTGTATGACTCCACACGATACAGAGCCATGTACCTGACATGAGCTGCCTGCACATGCATGTCTGAATGTGAGGGACAGGGGTGAGCAGCGTTACATGGCAGAGGGGAGCTGTGAGGGCAGACACTACATTTTGTGCATCTCCCCAAGGTTCAGCCTGGCACAGCAGCATCTTTCCCACCCAGCGATTCCTGCGCCCTCTGTGTTTGGGGCACAGCTCAGTTTGTGTCCAGCACATAAGATCCCAGGTTGAAAGAAAGTTCAGTGCAGCAAATGCCTGAAGTGCAAATGCTTCAGTAGAGCACATGAAATCAACATGAATTTATCCACAGATCTGCACTGAGTACCAGAACTTCAAATGGACTGGAGTTGTGTGAAGTCAGTATGCATGTAAAGAGATCCCAACTTTACACTATTAGATAAACAGAGGCAATCTGGATCTCAAAGAGCCACAAATCACGGAATGTCACATCATTATTATAGAGATATTTTTAGAGCAGAATTTCATTTAAGTGGTAATACATGACTCAGAATCCAAAGGTAATACAAATAGTCTAAAAATGCTATACTTGAAGAAATACAGCAGGGGTGTGATTAGGCAAACTATGCCACTGGGAGATAGAATGAGTTTACTGCATAAATTGGAATTAATTTTATGTGAATTTACCATGATGTATGTATTAAAGCATTAAAAAAGGTAAATTTAGTTTTTAAACTTACTAGCAAATTTCTGGTATTGAATGGTCTATCAAGACAGTCACATAAAATTTACTGATTTTAGAACAAAAAATAATATTTCTAATTATTTTACTCTTGTCTTTCAGGAGGTTTACAGCTTTATGCTATAGATGAAGTCCTCCCCAGTAAATTAATTGAGGCATTCAGTGGAATTACATCCGGAAGTGGAGATATATCTGAACAATCTATTCAGGTTTGTATATCAACACCTATTTTACTTCTTGTGCTCTTAGCTATAAACTTTTAGATTTTTCACATAGGCAAACTGTTACTTAGAATTTAGCAACTTTCATTCCTTTCTTTGTTAATATTTTAACTTAGACCCAGTTCTATGTTTTATCCAAAACGTACTACTGGCAAAGACAGCTAGATTATAAGCAGCAACCAATGCTGATTCGACAAACAGGTCTGGTGGTTTTTGAATTTTTATATTGTTTTTGATCTACTCCTCTGCCTCCTACAGAGGATTTTTTTTCATGAAGGGCTATTTTCTAATTGTAGATTTAATCATTTATAAAATAGGAGTGAGGAAATTATGTAAAATTGTTACCTATTTAATAAAGGAAATCTTGTTTGCTTTTCTTTATGTTTTCCYTTGTTTTGTTGTTATTTCTCTCTCTCTCTCTTTACTTTTAAGCCCTTAAAAGGGCTTAAAAAAAGGCAGACATTATTGTTTTTCTTCTAAGGGACAGACAAACTACAGTGGAAATATAGTGATGTTCTCTTGCACTAGAAGGACATAGATGCTCTAGATAGGTAAATAAATAGATTAGATACAAAAAGTGAGGGACTTATGCTTACCATATGTTATTACATTTATCATAATTTTTACATTTAAAATCAGTGTGACTATGCAAGCTACCGTCACAGAAAATGAGGTTCTGATTTTATGGTTCTTCTTCCTTCAATAGTTGTGCCAAGTGGCTCTAACTTCCCTGTAGGTAGACACAGTAGGTAGGTAGCATTGTCTTCTCTGTGCAAGTCTGAGTTATAAATAAAGCAGCATATCTTCGTGTTATATAATATCTTCACGTTAATTTTCTTAAGGCATAAATTCTTTTCAATTCTAGTCCAAGATGAGTGCATTTTAAGTCAACAATGCATTGCCCGGCAGTTGATGAATCACTCTGAAGAGATGTTATTTTATTTCTCTAACAGCTTGAAAGCAAAGATCTAGAGGTTGCACGTAATCAATGGATAAATAATTCTGTGACTATTGACAAAACTGTGGGAAATGACACTTTCTTCGTCATTTCATGGAGTTTACAGAGTCCACGTATTATTCTAAGGGACCCCAAAGGAAAAGAGTATGGAAACTCAGACTTTACAATTGATAGTTCAACCCCCAAAACAGCAAGACTTGGTATAAATGGCACTGCAGAGGTAAAGATTGAACATTTTATTTTATTTCCTGAATATATCGACATTTCCTGTAGACCAGCATATACCTTTCTTAATTAATTTTTATTATATTCCTGTTAAAACAGGAAGCTTTTTTATTTGTTCTTGTATTTGATTTGCAGGTGGGAGACTGGCATTATTATATTGAAAACTATTATACGACTAGTCAAACTATATCAGTAACAGTTACCTCTCGAGCAGCATCCTCTGATGTTCCTCCTGTGATTGTCAAAGCTTACATGAATCGGGCAAATGTGGCACCTAATCCAGTTGTTATTTATGCAGAGGTTAGTCAAGGGTTTTTGCCTGTTCTTGGTGCAAATGTTATAGCAACCATAGAGAAAGACAATGCTGCAACAGAAAGCCTTCAACTTTTGGATAATGGTGCAGGTAAGTTTCCACATACACAATCAAAATCTTTGCATTTCTGCATTTTGGAATCCAAGTCTGCTTACTTGCTTCAGACTTAGTGATAACTAGGGACTGAAACATGACTATGCCCTAAATCAAGGAAAGAATAACAAGGGGGATAGAGAACCCTACTGCTGTAGGACAGAAGTAAACTACAAGATTTTTGCTTGGTTTACTGAACATTATTCTCAATATTTCTATACCAAGGTGCTGATACAATCAAGAATGATGGAATCTACTCAAGATACTTTACTTCTTTCCAAAACAGTGGAAGATACAGTCTGAAAGTGAATGCCCATGGGAGAAAAACAACTGTCAGACTTGGCTTCAGACAAAATCGAGCCTTGTATATACCAGGCTACAGAGAAAATGGTAAAGAACATTTTAGAAAAACACATTGTGTGATTTGTATTTGAATGTTGGTGTAAACGTTTAGCAAATGGGATCATTTACATTCAAAAATTTTATTTAATGTTAATAGTTGTTCCATCTATCATTCCCACAAAACAAAAAACAAAACAGCTGCAACCATGGTATCCTATGTAAGGGAGCAGTGCAAAATGTTGTCTTTAATCTAAAAATTAATTTAACTTACGCCCTTATAGAAGGATAAATATTGCTCAGAGTATGTATTTCAGCAACTGATGACAGAAATTTTAAAACTATCATTTTTAATGAGACTTTAACATTAGAGTTTTGAGTAAATAAGTTCAGTATGTAGAATTAGTATTTAAAATAATGGTGGTAGAAAAATTAGCTTCTGAGATTTCTTGAGTTTCTTCGTGAGTACTTTTTCTTCCCAATGGTGAATAAATGTTAATTTTCGCATTTAATATTCTCATATATACCTTGTGAGATTTAGAGGAATTACTATAAAAATTGTCTAAAACTCCCACAAATTCCTACAGAACTGAAATTCTCCTAGGCTGTGATATGTAGGAAGACATAGATGGAATTGCCTTATTGCAGCCAATACCAACTCCTGTAATGTGCTTTACTGATAGTAGCATCACTTCCAATTTTCTGTACTTCAAACTTGTTATACTTTTTGAGTTTTCTAAATTTTACATAGAGAATATTGAGATCATCTTTTTTCTGCCTTCACCAACTTTTCCACTAAATTTGAGTAAGCTAAGGAAAAAAATATAGGCTAATGAGATAAGAGATTAAAAAAAATGTAAGTCAGAATTTTGTAATGGTAAAAGCCGAAAAATCTTCCAAACAGGTAAAATTCAGATGAATGCACCAAGACCTGAATTGGCTGATGAAGAAATCCAAGCACAGCTGGGAAGTTTTAGCAGAATTGCAACAAGTTCTTTTGTACTGAATGATGTTAGCCCAGGAATTTCTCCTTCTTTTCCACCTTGTAAAATTACAGACCTTGATGCTTATATAGACAACAAAACAATTATCTTGAGTTGGACAGCTCCAGGTGGTGTCCTCGATAGTGGACAAGGTAAGTCAAGAAACTTTATTTTAGTGAGATGAGACTGATACTTTCTTGCCTTTTATCTGAAAGGACATGGCCTAAGGACACTCAACCAGATA
Source organism: Rhea americana (assembly GCF_003343005.1). Classification (NCBI taxonomy): domain Eukaryota; kingdom Metazoa; phylum Chordata; class Aves; order Rheiformes; family Rheidae; genus Rhea; species Rhea americana. The sequence continues at coordinate 12,690,576 of NW_028186149.1, forward strand.
TGAGAGCTACACCTTTCCCACCTGGAAAAGTAACGAAAAAAAGTCCTATGTTGCACAACACTTGTTTTAGTTCTCCTTAATTCTTCAGAGGGGGAAAAAAATTTTAAAAAAGCCAAGCAACAAGGAATATTACAAATGAAGCAAATGAATAAAATTATAAAAATTGTAATACAACCACCAGAGAGTCCAGCAACAAATCCTAGTCTATCTTTGTTCATATAAGCTAGGTAAAAAAGAATGGACAATACAAAGTTTTAGTCCACTTACATAGATGCAGTAAGGTTCTATGCATAATTCTCATTTTAGGTATATTGTAAGGGAAAAATTAAACCTAATTACAGCTGTAATGCACATGCATTTCCTTTCATTAACCAGAGATTGCATGCTAAAATATACAGTATACAGTCATGCAGATTACAACTTCAGATCAAAGTYTCACACTTATCTAAAATTTTTAATAACCGGCCACTCAGGGAACAAATCTGGAATAAATAAAAAACTTGCAGATGCTTGTATGCAGTTATTTTGCAACTAAACTTCTACATTAAAACAGACTGATATCTAAAATAGCCAGTTATTGCAGTATAGGTTAGGGTTGCAGGTTCTGTACTGGTATGGAGCTGGGCATATCATGCATCTGTCTCTACTATCTAAAGAGAGAGAAAGAAGGAGGAAAAGATGAAAGCAAGTAGCATGCAAATAAAGAGGAGGAAGTCTTGAAAAACTGAAATCTTGAAACAGAAGTAGCAGTACCCCCCAAAATTAGGAAGTCAAACACATTTACAGCAATGTCACTACAAGTTCTCTTGATTACAGACAAATGGGACAACCATTTAGTATGTATCTCAGTTTTTGCTAGTTTCAGAACTTCTGAGTTACAGAGATAGAAAATACAAATGAAATGGAAGGCCTACACCAGCTATATAAATGCATATTTTAAATGCCACTTGATCTTACAGTTGTACTATATATGTGTATTTGTACTATATATATATGTATAATTTCTCATTCAACTACATTTTGCACAGCCCAGACAAGGCTAATAGTGTTGGTAAAACAATCTTTTTTAAGACTAGTGAAGCGAAGGAGTTCCCAGATTTAGGATCAATACACTTTTGACTATGTAAAGTAAGGTTCTAATAGCAATCCTGCTGAACCTCCCACTTTCATTAATTGAGCTGGGCAGTCCATAGTAAGACAGGAAGAGAATCATCTGCATTTTAGCCAAATTGTTGTCAAAGTCTTACGTTGTCATCACAACCAAGGATATTAAAACGTGTGTTAATCTGTTGTTACATATATTCTTTTTTTTTTCCTAGCTGATCACTACATAATAAAAACCAGTGAAAATCTTCTGGACTTAAGGAATGACTTTGATAATGCTGCTTCTGTGAATTCCTCTGATCTCATTCCTAAGGCTGCTGGTACCAGAGAATTATTTACAATCAAACCAGAAAATCTAAAGATAGAAAATGGCACTATAATCTACATTGCTATACGTGCTGCTGCTAACACAAGCTTGACCTCAGATGTGTCTAACATAGCACATGCCACATGGTTCATTCCTCCAAAAGCAGCTGTACCTTCAGAGAAGCCTTCAAATGATGACAGCAATAAAGGTGGTGTTAATATTACAGTAATAGTGGCAATAGTAGCTGGGTGTGTAGTTGTTGTTTGTATTATTGTAAGTTCTACTGTGTGTGTTTTACAAAAAAAAAGCAGAAGAAAGGATCCTGCCATCAGAATGTAAACATATCTATAAAATAGAAGCTGAGAAGGAATTTAGTATAATTTTTACAATAAGTGAAAGGAAAGAAATATTTGTATGTTTGAAGACTAAGTGGTGATTTAAAACAGACATGTATTTGTCTTTTTGATATGCTTACAGATTAAAATTTTCAAGTGTCTTCTATGTACACCGATTAAATGTTAAAAATATTTGAAAGCAGGTACTCAGAAATGTGATGTGTACTGTCATTAGTTTCTATGCAATCTAATTACTTAAACTCTTCTGTTGCAAGACTTTTTCAATGGAGTATATTCTTGTTTTCTTAAAGGAGGTAAAGAAAAATAACAGTTTCCTTAATCTCCGCATAACAATCAAGTAAAACAAGACAGAAAAAGAGATCAAGCAGTGTAATATGATTTTCTGTGCATCTTTCACATGTCTTCAGATAGGCTTAGTGAGCCACGAACAAAAATAGCTACCTCCAAGGTATATTTTCAAAAAAATACTTAGGTATGTGGAGCTACAGGTATGTGTAGTGCAGCACAGGATTTAAATACTTGCAGAATGAGAACTGCACAATATATGCAAATGAGCACATGGAAAAGGCTCCAAGGTGGATATGAAAAAGAGCTATAAGTCAGAAGCCAGGATGAACCTTTATATAGCTTTAAAGCTGCTAAAGAAGAAGGAATGTGAAGAAAGGAGAGGGATCTCTATGACTGTATTTTTACCGCTACCATACATATATATATTATTTGTTAGGAACTACATCATACAGTCAGAATAAACGGGTTGCAGCACTGCTCCTGGAACTACTTCCCTGAGCTACATAAAAATATGGCAGATCTTAATACACAATGTCCATGATCCAAGACAAATGATGCATTCCTCTGAAGACACCCCATTTCTACCTGCCTAGTAAGCACAGCTGCAATGTTTACTGTGTGGTGACACCGACATCTAGTGGACTTCACACAAAAAACTTCCAGTTTTCCAAAACTGTTCCAAAAATCACTTTATATCAAACCATCTCTTTTGGGGATACTCTGACTTTAATATAAAGGCATAACTAAGGGTAAAATCAAATATGATTAAACTAAAGTTTAATTTAGTACTTACAGTTGGCTGCTATTACTGTAGGAGCAATTAGAGGATTCATTTGAAGTAAAGGCTTCACTTTACTAAGCACTGTATATACTCATAATAAAAGATCTTAAGAACTCGGTTGAAATAATGCAGGATTCACCTCCCTTCAGAAGATCTGTGAAGAAGGCAGACATAATTTGCTCATTTGTGCATCTTGACAAGTAAGTGCAAAATGAAAGGGCAAGACTGTTTTAATGATTTCACTCATTATGTTTATATTGACAGTTTGCATATTCAAATGCTATGTGGGCTGGGATCCTGGCTATTGATGCAACTGTCATGTGCAACTTTAGACTAGCTAGAAAAGCTGTGCTAGTTAAGCCAACAAATTTTGTTCCTAAGTATGGTCTTCCCAAAGCTCCTCTCAAAAGGATTGCATCTTCCTTCACAGAGCTTTTCTAGTAGTACATCTCAGTCTTCTACAAAGATTAGTTTAAATATTCCTGTATCATGGATGGACAACCTGTGGTACTATGTGATAAACTGGTTTTGCCCACAGTTATCAGCAGGTAACAAGTAAAGCTGCAGATATAGCTCTGGTCATTAAACTATCATTGCACAGTAAAAAGGAGAAAACCAAAAACTTGTTCATTTTTAATTTCCATAGGGAAAAATTCTGGCCTGCAGAATTTTCCTGAGAGCGCTAGGCAGGATGGGACCAAACTGATATGCTACTTGGGTACCAAAATATCCCACTGTGTCTCTAGGAAGTATGAAACTCTAGTAACAAAGGTTATCACAAGAACAACACATGATTTATCCAGTCCCATTCCCTGAAAATTCAGGACCTTTGCCTACTGAGTGTTTTGCCAGTTCCTCTATGCACTTCTGGTGCAATTCCAGTTGAAGTGTTTCCAGGGAGTATGGCAGCAGCTGCAGTGATAATCAGTAGAAGATTACACTAATGAAAAGGGGAGCACTAATTCCTACTCAGATAGCAGTAGTTTCTAGACAAAAACATGGTGTAGAGAAGGATCACCTTCTGTTTCTGTCAAATCCAGCACCCAGATTTCTAATGCAAGTCTGACTGTACAGACACCAAACAGCTGGTATTACTCATTTTATATTCTTTGCCCAGTTATTACAAAACTAATCTCACATTTGTTTATGTTGACATGAAGGCTATATACTCATATCAAGTGTCCCTACCTACTTCAGTAATAAAAGCTTTGATAACTAGAGAGAGTGGCAAATATTGAATACATTTCTTTAGAAACAATACACTCTGCTCCTTTTATTTTGTATGTATTTTAATTACATTAATGCATGTTGAACCATGTTTACCTTCAGATTTTCATGCATATATATTCTTAACATCTGGTTCAAGGACTGCTGCTGTTCTTTGCAGTATGAGATGGAGTTCTGCACAGTTATGGCTGGAAGCACTCCTCATTTCCAGCTGCTTAAGTCCATTAAAAGAGGATATAAATCCATATTCACAGAACAACTCTTTTATACAAAATATATGTTGCAATTGCACAATCATAAGTGGGAAGGGAAGTACTGACAAAAGATGTGATCTATGTAACTATTTATAGTATAGAATTAAATAAGTATGAATTTCAGCACAGGTACTATAGTATTGGGATTATTCATACTACCAAATGTTATTTATTTATTTTAATGTGTTACCACTGCAATATAAACTGAATCATGGAGTCATTTTTGGGTGGTCTTTATTAAATCTTTGATCTCAGTTTAAATTTTTCCTTCCCATAAATTTGGAAAGTAATACTGGGAGTCAGCTTATAAGCATTTAATTTATAACTTGTTATTCTTTATATCATAAGTATTTCGTACTTTAAATACATCAGAAATATTTTAATTTAATATAAAATGTTAATAATTACTATTTGGTAGGTGTAAATCTTTAAGAATATGACCAAAGATTCATTAACATCAAAGAATTAACTCTAGAAGCACTCCCAATGTATTCATTAGATGTTGGTAAGTTACAGACAAAGGATTGCTTTAAAGGTCAAGTATTTTTAGACACTCATATATTCCTCAGAATTAAAGCATATCTTACTGACAAAGTCAGCAAACAAAACAAAAGTTTAATTTATCTACGAAGCCATTCTGAACCATGTCAAAATCTGTTAAACCAAGAATGTTTTTGCAAAGTGATTTTCAAAAATGCTGAGTATTTTACATTCAGTAAAATGCTCGATATTTCATACATTTTCAATGCTTTGATTTTTATCAAGCTTGTCCAGAAAAAGCTACTAGACAAGAAAAAAATTAAGATTAGTTTTTTCACGTATAAACTGGACACAGAAGTAAAGTTAATACAGAGTTAGTAAAAGGGACTGTGTTGCATCATATAGTGATTCACACCTACAGATCTCAAGTTTCACGACTTACAGTGTATTCAAAGGTAAAACTTTGTTATAAAATTTTACACCTACATAATCAACCTAATAAATTAAAATAAATATAATGATCTGCAGAGACATAAAAGACTAGAGCTACAGCAATTCTAACCATTAGGATTTTTTGCCTCCCACTTTAGGCAATCTTAATCAGAAATCCTCAAATTGGTTATTATCAAATAACAGTAAATAGTTCTCTGTATAAATTCCACTTCTGACCATGGGCAGGGATCTTCCAGCCTGTGTTTATACACCACAGTACAAGGTGTAAAGGGTTATTTCTTGGATCTTCTTGTGTGCTAAATGCAGTGCTGAAGATCATGCAACAGGAAAAACAGTGTTCACTGATGTGATCTAGAAAACGTATCTATTAGGGCATGGGGCACCGATCTCAGAGATGACAGGGAATGGCATGCTTAAATTTCTTTTTCAGACTGAGACAATTCAGTAGATTCCCTTGTGGTTTATACTTCAATGTACAAGATGACCACTCCTGCTGTCCACTCTACACTTCTGAAGGAGATTAATGTTCCTCTGGCACTGGTGGCAGAAGCAAATATGCTGACTTCTCACCTATTTCCAGATGATTAGATTAGAACAAGTTAGAGTATCACTATACACCATACATTCTATGAACACACCTTTAGAGCTCTTTAGCTCCATATCTAGTTCATAACTAAGCACCAGACACAGCTCTACAAACCAGACGCAGCTCTCCTTACCTGAGCCAGATTTATTAGTTTAACCTGAACCCAATTCCCCTGATGATTTGTTTGGCTCTGAATAGCAGCTGTAGAGAAAGACCAAATTGCCACTAAGAGCCCTTGCTGCAGGTACTGAAGCTTCCAATAAAGACAGGACAGACAGCCTGTACATGGTAATTCCTTAAGATGACAAAAGGAATCTCCAAACTGTTAACACCCAAATACATGTTTCCTCCAAGATGTCCAGAAGCCTTCTAGCGCTTGTCATGACTATTAGGTTATAGGCTTGCACGGTAGAGAGAAAGAGAACTTCAAGAAAGCAAATAACTCCATAGTGGTTTTGTTGATAGTAAAATACTGTGGAAAAGACAGGCAACATGTAGTTCCAGATTCTGTTCCAATGACTGAATGTAATGTTAAACACCTGTAGGGTAAAACAGTGAAAAAAAGTCTTCCAAACAAGGTCTGCTTAATATGAAATATATAAACATATATTAAGACATATCTCCTTCCTCTCAGGTAAGTATGGTAACCATTTGCCTGAAGAGTTATTTTCTCCCCTTCACTCACCCACTGACTGCTTAAATATTCATGAAAAGAGCAAGAACGTTAAAAAAAATGAAAATAATATCTTGTTCCCCAAATATGCCAAATAGCCAACTTGTTAAAGGTGGAAATACAGTGTAGTCAAGCCATCTTCCTAAGATTAGGCCTCCTTTAAATGAAACAATTAAGTCTTCCAAATCCTGTGTGAACACTCTAACCTATGAGGGCTTAAAAGAAAGGACTTTCTCCTCTTCGATACAGGCTATCCTAGGAAAGGAGTGGTATCTACTCATGCAGGAAAGAGCTGATTCTCAAGGCTATCAATATACTAGAGAAAGCAGCACTTTTCTCTAGTAGGTAAGGCCCATAAGCCTTGGGTAGTAGCAGGGTGTAAGCGTTTTGGCCATGGCTAGACCATTGGAAATTCCAGCCTGTACACATCAGTCTCTCCAAGTATTACAGAATCACAGAATGGATAAGRCTGAAAGGGACCACTGGAGATCATCTAGTCCAACCTCCTCTGCTCAAGCAGGGTCACCTAGAGCATGTTAGACAGGATCACATCCAGGCAGGTTTTGAATATCTCCAGAGAAGGAGACTCCACAACTTCTCTGGGCAACCTGTTCCGGTGCTCTGTTACTCTCACAGTAAAGAAATTCCTCCTCATCTATCTCACCTGAGGTGAGTACTTCTGCCTTGAGGTAACTGCACTCAATTTGACATCTCAGTCAATGGATTCTGTCAATGGCAACTGCTAATGGTTAACACGAATGAAAGCTATGAAACAAAATAATTGTGTTTATATGTTCAAATCTTAATTCTTTGATGTTGCTGTCTTTTCACATATCTTACACTGGAATCACAAACACCAGTAATTGTTTTTTATATGATTGCGTAGCATTATCTGCAAGCACATTACCTCCTTTAACATCTGAGGTTCTTGACATATTATTATGCCAGTAAAATTCATTTTAGGAAAATGGAAACAAACTAGCCATATAGTTTTTATATAGAAATATTGATACATTGTATTATGTACATAATACAATACAAGCTGAAAGAGGTAAAATATAATTCAAGCAAAGCAAACACATACTTACAATACAACAGCTTTCTGGCCCTCTCCTTATCACTACTACTTGCAAAATGAGAACTTCCTACTTTTTTTTTTTTTTTTTTTTTTTTTTTTTTTTTTTTTTGGAATACAAGCAGTACTTAAGCAAGATTGTTTGTTACACTTATTTCCTTTTTCTGGAATTCACTTCCTGCCCTGATGCCACAGGATTTCCTCTGACTTTATCAAGTTTCGCTAAGGATTACAGTTTGTTGGTGAGTTACTTAACTGAATCACAAGGATAATTTTCAAGCTAGGAATATTAATTTGTTGCCAATAATGCTACATTGTAAATCTGTTTTAAAACAACCATCCATGCCAAAGGGCCTCTTTTCTTCTGAAGCATTTGAAAATTGTGATCAATTTAAAATAAAGCAAAACTATTAGAGTGTAATTTCACCTTTTAGTTTGCTTAATTAGTGGCATTGAGTTAGAATACAGTAGAGCTATAATACTTTAGGTATTTTTAAAGACTACTTCTGTGTTATTTTGGTGGCATTTTATGATTGTGTCAATGTACGTATTTATCTAAACGAATTCTTTTAACAAACAGCCATTTCCTGAGTTACTTCTGACAAAATCTTTCACGATTTACATTGCCATGGCCTACCCTTTTAAGTATTTTTCCTGAAGACAAACGAGGCTTGACTCACAAAAACCCCGGACTGAACAAACGGGGGCGGAAAGGCCTCGTCCTTTCCGAGTCCTCCCTGAGGGCGCCGGGCCCCGGGCTGGGCCGGGCCACGAGCGGTGGCGCGGGCGGCACCGGCCCGGCCCGCGGAGGACAAGCGCGCACACAAGATGGCCTCCTCGCGCCGCAGATAACGGCCTGCGCCCCCCGCTGAGGCGGCGCCGCGCGCGCG
>NW_028186149.1:12699604-12820696 GCF_003343005.1 Rhea americana
CGCCCCGGCCGGGCGCCGCCCGCGGGGGAGCGGGGCGGCGGAGCTGCGGGGGCGCAGAGTTTTGCTTCATGTTTCCCCGTGCCGGGAAAGAGCAAAACTGTGTCTCGCCGCAGACGAGCAGATGCGTTTTGACAGCCGCCTCGGACATCTTGCTCTCCGATCAGCATGCTCGGGCCTTTGTGTGACACGGGAGCGTTTCCGTGCACTTCGGCTTTTCTCGTTGGTTTCTTTGGGTTCAGTATCGTTTTAAATCTCCTTTGGTAACCTGTTGTTTCTGAGTCGGTTTTTCCCTTTCTTTGCACTGAGGGCACTATAAGCTGTAATCCGCGTGCATTATGTAACCAGACCGGAACGGATTTCCTGTAGGAGCTGGACACCCGAGCGGTGTGTAGTCATCCGCTCTGGTTTCTCATGAATTCTTGATGGGTCACAGTGAGACCTGGAACACGATTAAAGTTACTGTCTGGTCTGAAACCAATCTGATGTATTGCCTTTAATGTTGATATTGTAGCAAAATCAAAAGTCAGCAGCAGAGCTCTGACAAACTTATCTGAAAGCATTTTTGTTCAAATTTACATGAACTTAAGGCAGTTTTTTGTATTTTCTTTGTGATGGGCTTCTTTCCACATGGTCCACTGCCTTCCAGCGCTATGTGTTTCCCAGGACATCTCTTCCTTTCCAGCCTCCACCCACTTTGCTGGACAAGGGGAAAAAGGCATACAGCTCACCCTTTATTGTGAGATCCTGTGATTGGACTTTGTGATTTCTTTTTGTTTATCTTGACTTTTTACGTGTAAATCAGCTTATTGCATTAAATTAGTATAGGCTTCCTGCAGCCTGCCATGGTTTGAAGCTGATGTGAACTGCGGTTTACCCCAGTGTGCTCTGTCAGCRTTGTTGATTTGTGCCTGAATAGCTGCATCAGTGGTCAGTTCAATGTAGACTAAAATTCAGTGGAAATAGTAATATTCCTCTGCCAGCTACCACTTTCTCCTCTAAAACTGGAAGTTAAATTGGGGCAGAGGAGAGGCAAATCTTTAATGTATTCCTGTAATCTTAAGTTGCTAGCATTCTGCGTCCTACTGCTGTTCCCTGTTTTTTTTTCTTAAGTTATTATCTATGTAAAGTGTGCAGGTGGTATTGAGGAACAATCTTCTTGTGGATTTTTTTTAATATCATCTGGCTGTGGATTTTGTATCCTCAAGCAAAAAGTACTCGTACTTTTTGTATTGTGTTCAGACCACTATATTCTAGTTAGTAATCTATAGAAAGCTGCAGAGAGAAGTATTTTTGTTTTTTTACTTTGGGTGGGGAAAAAAGCCCTTAAAAGTATATCTTAGTAAAATTCATAGGCTATACCATATATAAATATTGCTGAAGAGTGCAGTAGTAGGAATGAAGGTCCTTCCTCTTGCCAGCTGCTATAGTAGACAAGCTGYCATTCTGGCAGTCAGGAATGATGAGCTGGACTTTTTGTCCTTAGCAGCACTGTTTGAACATAGAGGCTTACATTAATGTATTTTCTCCCTCTGATCGCTTTTGCAATGCAGACTTGAAATGCTTGGGCTGTGACAACTCAGTTTATACAAAACAGGACAACTTTCTTCTGCATAAGCTGGTCATGTTCAGGCAATTTGGGTGTATATTTTGAATTTAATAATGATAGAGGGCTGGATTAGATGGTTTACTGGTATGGTTTCTTACAGTAGTACTTAAAAAATTTTTAAAAAAGAAGTTATTTTTATTAAAGCTCAATACACTGATACAGATGTACTTGTTTTAAGAGTTCCATTCAAAGTAGAAGATCAATGGTATTTGCCTTCTCTGGAGCAAGTTTCCTTTTGATCAGAGGAAAATAAATCTTGATATGCCTCCCTTCCCCCCTCCCCCAACGGAGACAGAGTAAAATCTGAAAAAGAATATAAAATAGACCAGTTAAAACTTAGATTTGAATATTGAAATTAGAATGTTATTAGGAAAGCCCATTTCAGAAACAAATACAATTTCATGGAATTAGTCAATCAAGAAATAACTTTAAAATCATTTATATCGTATTTTAATAAATTGTGAAAAGCTTTTGTAAACAATTTATAGTACTGGACACCTTTTAAAAGAACCCTTAAAACATGAATAATAGTAGATCCATAAATACTCTATCTGTGCTGTAACTGAACTTTCTCACAGAGGCAGCTTGCATGTATGTAGAACCCCCAAAGGTGTAACATTTAGCCACGTTTAGAAGTGCACAGTGTCAAAATTATTTTTAGTCTACGTGTAATGGAAATTAAAAACAAGCTTGGCTAATATAGTTCTGTTTTCTGTTGACCTCTTGTTTCTTACAGATGATTTAAGTATTCCACCTATGAACTTGTTAGAAATAAAGTTTGATAGTCAAAATACTTCCAGTCCTATTATGTTCTTTATTGGTAAGCTTGTTAGGCACTTACTTGTAAGCCAGGTTCTTCTAACTGAAAATGCCTGACCTTGAACAGACTGTCAAATGCTGATATTGTAATCATGAGGAAGCTACTTTTTTCAAGAGAGTGGGGAAAATGCTGTGTTAGTTCTGGTTTTATTTGGTTCCCTGATGTGAAACTTCTGTCTTCTCCTTCTCACATAGACTTGGGATTGAAGCACAAACTGGTAGTGTGTTAATAAGAGCTGTCGTGGATTAATTACCAACTGAAATGAATAGTTTACTAGTTCTTATTTAGCTAAATAAAGTTGTATTTCGCTGAAGCTGAAATCATAATTTAGAAGAGAACGCTAAAGGTCATCTAACCCTTTCTGTAAAGGATCAGTTATATCTGAACAATTACTGGAAGGTTTGTTTAACCCGTTCTTAAAAATAAAATATATATTCTGCAACATCCCAGGGCAGTCTAATTTAGCACTTAATTCTTATCTTTAAAAGCATTATCTAATGTCTAATTCTAATTTAAATCTTCACATTGTAGTTTAATGTCATTGCTTCTTGTCCTGTTTGTTGTGGACAGGACAATATTCTTTAAATACATTAAAGGGAGCTACAAAGAGAATCTGTTGTGTCTTTTGCTTTTGCTGTGGAGCAGAGTCAGCTTCAGTTACTTCCGTCTTTCCTTGTATATTTTATAATCTTTTAATTACCTAGTTATTTCTGCACTCTCTCCTTTTGTTTCATGTTTTGGGGAGCACTATGTAAAAATCAAACAATGCTTCAAATGAGAATTCTCAGCATCAAAGAGAGCAGAGGATTTCTTTATGGTATTATAAATGGCCCTCCTCATCTCAATCTGACTAATGCCATCTCTACCCCCATTTTGTGAAAGCAAGGGTATGTTGTTGAGTTTACAAACTTTCAGATTTATCCCTAAATCTTTAATGAAGACCATATAGTGTTTATATCTTTGAAAGCATGATTTGCAACTAATGAGTGAAGATTTACTGTCCTAAAACTGTACTGTGAATCTGTTTCTATGATGTAACTTAGTGTTTTCAACCTGTCTCTCTAACCGTAGTTCACAGAAGAAAAGCTTGGTCAAGCAGAGAAAACTGAACTGGATGCTCACCTGGAGAACCTTCTCAGCAAAGCAGAATGCACTAAATTGTGGACAGAAAAAATAATGAAACAGACAGAAGTATTATTACAACCAAATCCAAGTAAGAAGTGCTTCAAGATTTTGTTTGCAACTTCTGAATTTTTGCCTGTGTAACTGTTTACTGACATAGGTATTTTGTAAGTCATGACTAAATACAGCAGTTCTAAAACTGTTAGGGCTGGTGTTAGGAAAGGGCATGTTTTGAAGAGCCACTTAGAATCTGAGATGCCGTGCCGGTTGCATTCTTCTGGTTCTTCCTTAACCCTTCAAACAGGGAAAACTTTAGGGGGGAAATCTCCAGACTGCATGCATTGTTCGCATACGCTCATTAATCTCTAGTTCACTGACTTTTGTTTGTTTGTTTGTTTGTTTTTGTTTCCTGTTTAACTGAATTTTCTAGTCTAGCTCTAGTTGCTTCCATCTCTTTTCTGTTCTATGCTAGAACATTCTCTATCATAACCAGGTTAATTGGAAAAATTATAAACTAACTTGCATGTAATAATATAAATGGAACACTTTTAAGACAAAAAGGCTTTTTGTGAGGATAAAGCTGTAATTTCTGACAAATGGGATTTGAGGGGAGTTCTTTAAACCAGCTTTCTACATACTTAAAAAAAAATCTTAGGTGGCTGTAAAAACTCAAATTCTTTCGTGGAGTACATGAAATGGTTCAAGARCTGTCATCATGACTGACTTTCAACTTTCTTTGCAAAACAATTCAGTTTGAAGAAGGCAAGATGTGCTGAAACATTTGACTTTAACAATTCTTTCACTAAAGAATTCTTTTCTCCAGMCACTTCCTGTGTCATTTGCAAGCATTGTAGTTTTTTGTACACTGTACACAAGCAATGAAATGAAGTCTCAAGAGTGCTTTTATCRTTGGCAAACCTCTTATAGTAACAATAGCATGGTAGGAGAAATTTAGTTTTCTGGTGTGTTAATTTTGTTGCTTGTTTTCAAGATTGCTGCTATGAGTAGTGATATCGAGGAAATCAATTTCAGATTCTTATCCTCCAGTCGATGATGTCATCTGTGGCAGGTATGCTAGGGGAGATGACAGTTATAGGGATTTTCCTAGTCCTGAAATCTAGGTTTCAAATCAGGACCTGGTCTGTAGCCATTAGGCAAACTACTATTACCAAAAAATCTAAATCTCCTTCAGGTTCACTCAAATAAATAAAATTATAATACCTCAGCACTGAAAACAGAAATATTCTCATTGCTATGACATACCAAATTAGAGTTTATTAGTACGGGAAAATCATGTGCTGATATCATATCTCTAATACCATCTAGGTAAATTCTTTTTAATGCTGATCTTTGAAGTATTATTCTGGAAATCTGTTGCATCGTTTAGTTGTCTAAAAGCTGTGCTTAAGAAAAGCGAGAAACACAACTAATTMTGTGGGAAGTCCGCAAAAGGACTTAAAGAATTTCTACTTTTATATAGACTAGAGGAGACAGTTTTCTTGTTCATTTAATTCAGGAATCCTATTAAATATTTGTAATAGGTATTCACTTTTTTAAAACCTTAGAGTCTTGAATCAGTAACTGGAGGCTGGTAGAACTGCATGAGGAAGTTTCAGTAAAAGGATAATGTGTGGTAGTATCTCAGTTAGGCTGACCAGTCAATTTTCTGATGTCTAAAAATACTCAGTGTTAAATAGTGATCTTCATCTGTGAATGTGACTTCAGCTGCTTGGCAGCCTACTTAGGAGGACTATCAYTTTTTCCTGAGAGCTCCTTTTGGTAGTAGTTAGTGGAACAACCTGTCTGAGTGAGAGAGAAAAGGCTTCCAGTCAAAATTTTAATAGTATCTTTAGGTTAGACCCATGGAATAATCCAGTAGWTTTAGTTGACCCTTCAGATCTTCTGTCATTTAATTCGTCCATAATAAAATTATGACTAGAGCTTAAAAAGGGGGCAGGGGGAAGAAAAGAAAAGGATGTAGTTGGGTCCACCTTGCTTTATGCTTGACAGCGAACTGACAACTGTGTTTTTCTGTGTCAGGCTAACTTTTGTGACACTGACAAAGGAATGGTTATTTAATCCAGTACTGATGGAAGTTGTCTGTGTAGCAGTATGTGTTTTGCTTTCATTGGAGTTTCATGGGAGGTTTGTTCATTGGAGAACAGTTTTGTGGGTTGTCTGTGTCACTGTGTGTTGTATTTAGTTCCTGACTGCATGAATGAAGTGAACTAATTATGAAGTCAAAACAATTGGTCAGAAGAAGTTTAAGCTATTTTAAGTAATAGTGTTCCTGTTAATGTCTGTAGAGGCTTTTTTGCCTGAAGAGCATATTGTGGCTGAATGTCATACGTAGTCAAGACAACTTTGTCCTTAATTCTGTTGTCTGACCTCAGGAAAGACAGGAATATGAAATGAAACATTTCTTAAATATTGTGATTTGTTTCAGACTTCAAGGAGGTGAGGGGAGTGGAGAAGAGAGGATGAAATTTCTGTGGCTGCTGGATTTTCAGAATATATTAAAACAGAACCTACAACAGTTATTTAAATTAATGCCTGTATTGCTAATCCTAACCATAATCTTCGTTAGTTTTTTCTGAGGAAAGGATGGAAAAGGATTTTTTTTTTTTTTTTTTTATTAAGCAGAAGTGCTCTATTATGCTCTTGGAGTGAAGACTTCTGGACAAAATACTGAAAAATTATAAATGGGCTGATAGAGTGATGAAAAATGTTAAGTTACTTGAGCTTAAATATCTGGAGTTTTGAAAATTCTTTTCCTTTTATATTTGTAAATTATGCTTTGAATAATAGTAAGTCAATACACTTTTTTTTTTTTTTTAAGATGCTAGGATAGAAGAATTTGTTTATGAGAAGCTGGACCGCAAAGCACCGAGTCGTCTGAATAATCCAGAGTTACTAGGCCAGTATATGATTGATGCAGGGAATGAATTTGGCCCAGGGACAGCTTATGGTAAGTGGAAGCAAAGAGTATGGCTTATATGATGCAAAAATGGGAGGAGGGGAATGCAGAAATCTAGTCTTTTTCTTAACAATGTAAAGAGATACTTCTTGCCTTCCTCTAGATAATACAAGGGTTTTTGTGATAGTTTGAGATGACTTGTTGTATAGCTTTGAACATTAAGAGATCAGTGATGAGGTGCCGGCAACAAGACAAGAGGCATGAAGTGAAACATAGCAAGTTCCACCTGAATATAAGGAAAAACTTCTTTCCTGGGAGTGTGACAGAGCACTGGAACAAGTTGCCCAGAGAAGTCAGAGTTTCCTTCTCTGGAGGAAACCTGCTAGAGAACCAAAACCTGCCTGGACGTGATCCTGTCGAACGTGTTCTAGGTGACCCTGCTTGAGCAGGGAGGTTGGACTAGGTATCTCCAGAGGTCCCTTCCAAACTCAACCATTTTGTGATTGCGTTTCTATCATGATCTAAAGATTATGGAAGATAGCAATTGCTGTTGGAACAAGAACTGCCTTTCCAGATTGGTTACATTCTCACCTGAACAAAYAGTTCTAGAATTTAGTTTCCTGATYAGAATGAAATATATATTGTAGTGCATTTGACAACATTTATGTATGCTATATGTGATGAAGAATAGAAATGTTATCTGAAATTAATTTTGTTAGTAAAATGTTTCTTTAACTTGACAGTATTCCTATTTTTCTTTATATATATTGTTTTGCTGTCAATGAGAGAGAGTGTAGAATATAATCTTCTTCWTTTCCCCCTTCACCACCAGTATTCTATACCTGTGATGGGGAGATTGGGGGTGATGTTGTATATAATTTTTTTCACTGGCTTTTAATTAAATGTTACACATAATATATATAGTTATAAATTATAATTATAATATGGTGTTCCCTACAACTCTTTAAATTGCTAGATTTAACTGTTAGTTTACCTTAAGCAACTGGAATGCATAGTTGTAATGCAGTCTGCAATTGTAAACTGTGATAGCTCACTTTAGTTGCTTGCTTCAGAGTTATTGTAGGAGGGAAATTCTTGTTCTTAGAAGAATGAATTCTTTATATCTGTGAATAATGAACTTTCCTAAGGAAGGAAAGTACATGTTAAAAAAAAAAAGTTTTGTGGAAGATTTATGGATACGCAGTCAATAACAGCAGGCTTTGTTCCTTTAATGGCATAAGAAATTGAAATTATCTGTGATCCTTTTTCTGACCATCAGCCCTATGATTTTTTTCTGTTTGTTTGTTTTAATCAAATAGAATTGTATTTACATGCAGACAGTCCTTTAACTTGCATTTGCTGTAACTTATAAATCAGGTCAAGCTGCATGAACCATAAATATAAAGTTACACTGTTACCTTTCATGTGGTGTCACAAAATGTTTTAATGTTCTGAAAACTTAGTGGCTTTTGCAACCCAGACTTTTCAGTTTATTGAAATGCAGTAATGAGAACTGTTCTTGATGTCCTATCTTCACTTTTAATACCCAATTCAGAACCAGATTTCAAACTATTGTTCAGTTAATGTACAAATGCTACATTTCTTCAAAGAATATATTTAGAATTTGGAGTGGATGGGGAAATAGCATTATCTTCCAATGTCTAGGTGATTTTCTTCCTCGCTACTAAGTATTTATGACTAATTACTCAATCAAAAATGGTAGAAGGGGAGGAGGTTGCTGGATTAATATAAGTGGGTACAGTGCCTGGGATTAAAACAAGTGTTCACAGTGGAGTTGCCATAACAGGTGCCACTAATAGAATGTTATATCTACTTGTTGAAATCTGGCCTTGACTTTCGATCTTTTCATTAATTTAAAAAAAAAAATCAAAAAAAGAAATATTTAATAGCTGATTAAGACTTCTTTTAACTACTACTGTGGCCCTGGATTATCTTTTGAACTGCTCACCTAGACTTTTGTGCCTGTAGAAAGTTGGATTGTTTGTTTGCTTTTGTTTTAGTTTTTATTTTGTTTTGTTTTTAAACCACCTGCCTGGGTCACTATGAAACTTGCATATTTTTTCCTTTGCAGGAAATGCACTCATTAAATGTGGAGAAACGCAAAAGCGAATTGGGACAGCAGACAGAGAATTAATTCAAACTTCTGCGATAAACTTTCTTACTCCCTTAAGAAACTTTATTGAAGGAGACTACAAAACTATTACTGTAAGTTGAATGTGCTTTCTTTGTGTTTTAGCAATAGTTGTAAATATAAATTTTTAAAATCAAGTGATAGATAATTGTGCATTATTGTATTCTTTAAAATAATGTAGAAAATCAGATAGAATTTGTGCTGTCAGTTTATATTCTTTYCCTTTGACCAGGCAAAATAAATCATTTTGGAAGCTTACTTTTTGTAGCTATTGTGCTGTTAAAACTTCTTATCTTGAGTATAAAAAGCATGAAAATAATTAGGATCTAATTCTGTCTCTTAGTTCAACTTAAAGCTTTATGTATGTGATATTTTATTTTAAAGAAATTGCCATGTAGACAGGATTTGGCTCTTCAATGTATCTTTTCTCTTGCACTAACCTAACTCACTTACAGAAAGAACGTAAACTATTGCAAAACAAACGGCTAGATCTGGACGCAGCAAAAACCAGATTGAAGAAGGCAAAAGTTGCAGAAGCTCGAGCTGCAGTAAGTAGAGTTTTTTGATGTCGTTTTTTTTAACTTGTCTATAGCTTTAAAGCTTATTTTATATATTTATAAATTTAATTAATTGCTTAGGTTTCCAGCTAGCTTCTTGTCCTTGCTATTTTTCTAAACGAGACATAGGAAATGCCTCAGTGGAACATGAGAAAGAGAAAGTGGATTGCTCATCAAAGTGATGTTTTATTTTTAAATATTCCATCAAGCTTAACTTGCTTGACCCGAGTAAATATTTATTTTCTCCTTTTTCTATGCTAGATAAGCCTTTAGTGCCAAGCACAACTAAGTACAATATGCCAGATGGTTTACTTTAATGTGTAAGTACAAATCATTCAGAAATGCTGAAGAAATCTTTAGTGAAACATYTGTCCTGTAAAAATAACCAAATGTTGGCATTTGGCTATCTGCAAGTGTACAGTTACTTCCAACTGATGAACCTGTCTGGACTTCTCTATATCAAAAATATTTGTAGCTTACTCCTTCTATGTTGCTTACAATTTCACATCACCATATAGAGCAGGACTCTTAAATTTGTATCTCTTAACCATTCATGTTTTCTCAAGAAATGCTTGTTCAAGGAGACTGAAATGTTAGTGAACTAAAAAGCTCTTGCTTTTGAAACACTTTAAAATACCTCTAAACGGCAGGATAATSAAATGTGTGTAATTTCAGCAGGGTGTATGCTTTTAGTGTTTTCATAACTACCTGTGGACTGCTTTCCTAAAACTTCAGCAGTTAGTGAAATGATGGATAGTCAGCTTTTCTTTTTCCCTCATAAAAGTTAATGTAAGAGAGGTGATCCACACAGACTTAAGAAATACGGACAGGTTAAGTACAAAGGGACAATGTGCATGGTATGGAGGATGGAGAGAAAAAAAGCAGGATTTTTAGATTTTGTTGTTTTTTCTGAATGGATTGCTGTCCTGAAAGACATAAGATGCTTCATCTATGAGGCTGAGCTTCACAGATGAAACAGCTCCCAGCTTTGGTATGCTGAACCCTTCTAAAAAGCCAACATCTCTACCACTTGATGATTCTGCTTCTGCTTCTCCATTCTACATGTCATGCATACTGCTTCTGTGTATTTGAAATGTATGTATTTCTCAAGTGCCTGCATGCATTTTTCTCTTTACTAATTTTTATAGAACAAATTACTTTGCTCTGTCAAACTTTGTTGCTTAATTCATGCAGCTGACAGTGGTGAGTGGAGCAGGGTATTAGCCAGCAGTGGAATTTGGAAACACTGCGGGGAGAGAGAGAGAGAGGCAAAGGATAGTGAGCTGTGCCTTTACTTAGATTTGTTCAAAGTTAAATGTTCAAAGGAAAAGCAAATGTTTTGTTTGTTAGCTTTGTAGTGGTGTGGTGGCAGGTATGTATCTTGCTTCCTAAAGCAGTAGAAAGACCATAAGGAAATWGTTTGCATTAAGCTTATCATTAAAAGGAAGGGTCTACACTTTGGTTTATTAGCAATGTAAAATCTTAATCATCCAGTGCTGGGTGTTCTGACACATTGCTCCCAATTGCTGCTTATGTTACCTGACCGGTCTTAAATATTCATGGAGCAAATACTTCATAGCTTTATTCAAAAATAATTCAAAATAATTCATATCTAATTCAGTGATGATAAAAGCATGAAACCCCAGATCTCTTACATCGCTTCAAAATGCCTTGGTTGCATTTTAATACCAGTGTAAGTGTTTGAGACTTAGAAATGCAGTGGATTTTAGAATTCTCTGAGACACAAGAAAAAGGACCTCTCTACACTCTGCAAGAAATGAGGACTTAAATGGCAACAGGTGTGATACAAATGGCTCACCTTCTGCTGGATCACTTATTTATAAAGGAAGATGTCTGACAAAACTTGCTGAGCTGATGTCATGATGCACATTCTTCCAAGCTTCATTGTTTTCTTTGACATGCTGGAATASAGTAAAAAATTAGTATCTACATTTGATTTTGTGTTGTAGAAGTACTTAAGATTTGAGGAAAAGACATCCTCCCATGCTTAATGTACAAATGAGGTAACTTAAATCAGTATCTAAAATAACTGTTTAGATTTCTGTATTCAGTTCACAGTTTTGCTTAGCTTAAACTTGCATTGTTTTGTGTCAATAACCTGTTCACCTGCTATGTTCACAGTATAACTTGGTTTTGTCTTTATGCACTTAAGCAACTAAACACCTCTCAACCTGAAGAGAATAACATTATGGTAAATGTCTCTTACATGCTCAACTTGCTGCATGTAAAATGGCTAAAGGTTTGTTGGCCTCCTGTGTTCATTCATTTCCTTACTAAGTGTTTCCTCTTGCTATTCAGCTTATGTGGTCTTGTTTAAGATGTTTTTTCCAGGAACATCTTGCTACTACAACCTTTATGCACATTTCTTCCTGCCACTGTTTTGATTGTGTCCTCAGCAGCTTTTAACTGTTGAAATATGAAAGTTAAAGAACTGCATTGCAAGAAGGAACTAGGACAGCAAGCTAGACTAATTTCTAGATTAAATTCCTTGCAGTTTTTTGATTTAGCTCTACTATTGCTATTACTTTAACACTCAACTTGAGATACCTCTGCAACGTTAATAATAAATTGTTTAGTTCAGTGAAGATTCTTGTGAAAGAGGAAACTGAGTGGAATTAGCAAGAGAAATCACTCACTTGTCTGTCTCAGTCATTATTTAACCTGATGTTGAAACAAGAATATTTTTTCATAGTTTCAGTATTTTAATACATTAAGATAACTTAAATTCATTCATAATGTAACTTAGTCTGTGTTCATATCGTTTTCTAAGTAGTTATGTTTGTGGTGATAGCTTGTTTTTAAATGTATTTTTATAAGAATCTAAATTCAGCAAGTCATACACTTTGTTTCACAGATGTAGTGGTATGCATGCTGACTTTAGTTTCATTGTACGTGAAAGGCTTTGGGCAACTGACTCATTTATAGCAATCCTCAAATTTCTTTGAAGTCCTAAAGAAAGATAGGGAAGTGTTTAAAAACTAAAATATGGTTGCATATTATATTAAAGTACCACAACTCTCTAAGTGTGTATGTTTTTTATTCCCCTTCCTCCCCCCCCGCTTTACTTTTAATGCTGACTAGATATGGGCTGAGGAAGTGACAAAAGTAAGTAAACAGTTTAGAAATTGCAGCATTCTGAAACTATAACTTGTGCTGGTGTAATGTAACAAAGGATATTGCATGTTGCTATTTCAGTCTAATGTTTGCCTTCTGATGCAGTACATCAGAATATGCTGGTTCTCTCCTGGCACTTTCAAATTCTGGTGGTGATACAAAGCTCATGGCTTGTTTTATAGTAAGCTGTTTCTGGCTAGCTCTCCCTTAGTACCATATGATTTTCATGTGACAAGATGTAATAGAAAAAGAACTATAGAGCTTATCTTTCAAAAATTACTGGTATGGTGGCCTATTAAACTCCTAACAGTGAGCTTATAGGAAAGTTTTCAGAAAGGTTGAGGTCTACTCTAACCTGTTCTGAAAAACACTGAGCTGAAGCTACTACCCAGACAACAGAGCAATTCCTAAAATGCTGGAGCACATGCCGGCAGCTCTAAGCAAACTATTTTTGTGGGTTTTTTTCCTTCTACTTTTGCAGTTTCACCAAAGAATGGA
This sequence comes from Rhea americana, assembly GCF_003343005.1. Taxonomy (NCBI): domain Eukaryota; kingdom Metazoa; phylum Chordata; class Aves; order Rheiformes; family Rheidae; genus Rhea; species Rhea americana. Next base: position 12,712,412 of record NW_028186149.1, read on the forward strand.
ATACTTATTTTAAAAAAACTGAAGTTAGGAAGCAGACCAATCTAAAAACTGTACTTAGGGTTATAGATGCATATTAGCTTCTCGGCAGGGGCTGCAGCTTTCTCTCTCTTGCTGTGCCTTGCCTTGGAAGGGAGCAAGCTCAGTGGAGCTAATGGAGTATYAGGTGATAGCTACTCCTGTGCCATGAGCAAGGCTACTCTTGGGCTCATTGGCTAGGAAAAAGCAGTGTGGGGAACAGGCTGTACGAAGCTGAAATACTGGTTAAGAGTCAATTTCTTAGGGGATTTCTGTGGAGGAATGGAAATAGAGATTAAAGCTGGTAACAGAGTAAGGGTAGCTGGAGGGCTGGGGCTTTGGAGCATGGTTTTTAAAGGGGAACAAGATTGGCAGCTGAGGGGAGTTGCTGTTAGAAGCTGGGATACAAAGTTTTGGGTGAAATTTGGGGTATTTTAAGAGAAGTTAAATTAAAGCTTCTTATATTCCAAATTCGTATAGTGCAAAAAGTTTTGGGTGGGCTAGAGAATGGAATTTATGTGTAAATGTGCAAGTTTAGGGGAAGGAGGAGTTATAAGAGAACTCTAAAAAGAGGATAAGGTCAACTTTGATCCTAAGGTTGAAGGATTATTGTATTGTTTAAGTAAAGAAACGATTTGGAAGCAGCAATCCTGTTTGCTGGAGTACTTGGTACTGTTTTGGGGAAAATGTGACAGGAGAGCAGTACTGCTGGAAAGAAAACTAAACTTGAAGTTTAATGACTATTAGAAACAGAACTATTGGCTGTTCAGAGATGAGGTCAAGCAACTTTAAAAGTAGTGAAAATAAGACATTGTATCTTGAAGAGAAAGAAAAGTAACATGAAATACTTAACCATGGCTTAAAGGAGACTAAAAGCTTTAAATCTCACCATGTATTATGTAATTCTAGGTTCCTTTTTTTATTAAACATACGAAAACCAGAAACTATTCAGGACTACCTTCCACCACAGGAACAGTAACCAGTCCAGGTTTCTAAAGGCAGTCTGTCTTTCTATGTTTAAAAGTCAGAGGAAGAGATTAATAGGCTTGTTAAAATTCAAATGTGAGGAGATACTGAGATCTGTCATTACGGATTTCAGCCTGTCCCATAATCTTTACATCAATTACAATCTTTTTGAGATAGGACAAAAGATCTACCTGCTGTTAGTGATAAACTTTCTTTAGTTTAACTTCCCTCCTGAACTATGGAATTGGAGTTTATGTAGTACTGTGCTATGAAACACACTGGGTAGGTACTCCTGTTGTGCACTTTGAACACCTGAGTTTTATAATAAGTCTTTCTCAGTGTCCAGTGTAGTCAATATAAAGAGCAGAGGCTTTTAGTGTATGTTCAGCCCATTGATAGGCTATTGTTGAGCATCAAGAGGATCTCATCTTTCTTTGGCTATAGAGGAGACAAGGAGGGCTAACTATACTGGGTAGTGTGATTACATCCATTATTGACGTTTTAGTAATTGCCTCCATAATAAAACAAGATTAGGAAGGTGATTGTGTTTTCCTGTGCTCTTACGATCGTATGTTTCTTAGCTACAGGCTTGTACAGTATTTTCAAGGATCATTCATATATATATATATACATATATATATATATATATGTATGTATATATATATATGTATATATAGTGTGTGTATATATATGTATTCAGTCTGAATTTGGAGAGATTTTGATTTTCTCCATATTCAGAACCCAAAATCTTATTCTGAACTTGAGGAGCAAGCAATATTTTGAGAGATCTTCATAGGAGATACCAGTTGAGGCCTTCAAATTGTTTTAAAAAAATATGACTGCAGCTGAAGGTTGCAGCAAAGTTTAGGCTTGTGTTTTGAAGCCCTTTGTTCCATTCAGAGACAGAGATAATCTGATCATAAGCTTCCTAGACTGAAAAAGTCAGCTGTTTCCGGCCTTTACCATGATATGTAGAACACAGTGCTGTACTGCTACCGTTCACCTAGCAGTATTGAAAAATAGAGATGAGCAAAATAGATTAAGCATCYTATCACATACTTTGACTTTGTAGAGATTTCTATAAATTTAGTACCTTGGGGTCTTGTAAAGCATGGTTCTATTTAAAGTCACTCTGTGAACTACATTTAATTAATACATGTTACCACATTGGTCAATTTGCCTTTTTTACGTAAGTAGTTGTTTTGATATCACATTGTTGAAAGAAACAAATATTCTGATGCAGATTTCCCCCTCTTGTATTTTCCTACTTGCATGTRTTTACTTACCTGGCAGGAAGGAAAATACACTTTAGCAACTGCTGACTTCAGAGAAGTAAGAGACTAGACTATTTATTTCCAGATAAATGGTTAAATGGTTTACCTATTAATTTGCTTTCCTTGTAAAGGAATTGAAGTTGGTAATAGAGAAAGGAGTGCTTTTCTTCCCCTCTTGGGTATCAGACTTCCTTTTATTCCCCTGCCCGTTACTACATTTCTCTAAGGGCCTGCCAGATAGATTTCACTGATATTAATTCAAAGATTTAATAGCAAAATTCCAAGCAACTATTCTTGCCTCAACACACTTGGAAAACTTAATTAGTCTGTAACTTGATATGTACGCTGCTATATCAGTTTTAAATAAAAAACATACAGGACTCTGTAGCTGCTTCCTCAGAGTCTTTATTTTAATTAAAGTGTAAGCCTTCACAGCTGCAGAGACTTCAGCTGAAAAGCATTTCTTGGGTAACTGCATCATTCTTCTGTGCTTGTTTCTAAGATTAAAATCCTTCTGTGTTCCAAGCAACTTTTTATATTGATTAGAATTGATCCTATGCAAGAGCAAGATGTTTGCAACTGCATAAAATCCTTTTGAAATTAATGTCGTATCATTAAGTTTCCTGAAAATGTATTTCTGTACTCCATTATGTTAAGAACAGTAACTGCTTCATCTCAGGATTAATGAAGAGTTTTGCCCTTGGGTTCTTTTTTAGAAACAGGGTACTAAATATATTTAAGCATTGAATAAAGGTAGTCTGGATTCCAGAGCTGAGGACGTTCTTTCCTGGAATAGTAAATCTTGGACATTATGCTACATCTTTTTATGGGCATTTTGAGTAGTTTCATTTTTCTCAAAATACCATTCAAAATAATTCAGAATTTTTCCAGTTGAAGTTGTTCAAAACAGCTAATAGATTTATTAAAATATTTTTGATAACTACAAGTAACAAAGGATGAACTTGGATAAGGAATTATTTAAATATCACATTTAAATGCAATAATTTTTAAAGAAATTTTACTTCTAACTGGAATTAGAACATTTGCTATGGTTTGGATATATTTATTTTTAAGGACACCTCAATTCCAATCTCCAGAAATAGTTGTAGTAGCTTGGCAGCCAATATGAGGCATTGATTGGTAAACTATTCTGTTGAAACTCACTGTCAAAGCTTTATGCATGGCTGATTGCTGTGCAGTTGCCCGACAAAAATAATGCCAGTTTTACACTAAGTTTTGTGAGCAGAGCCCTTTTAACCTGAAGTGTAGAAAAAAAAATTATATTGTCTTTGGCTGCCACAGCTATGCTGGCAGAAATGATGGTGCAAACACTGTTATGCCAATGAACAATTGGTTGGTTTTGCAGAGGGGTGGAGTAATATTGCTGGCAGAAAAATGCCTTCTTTGGGATATGTTGCATTTACATGGTAGAAGTCTGCTGATGCAGCTGTCTGTTGGGTAGACAGAGCCTCAACAGCTCTGAACCAAATGCARCTATTCTCTTTATACAGTAGTTCAGATCTGCAAAGATAAAGCACAGGATTTAAACACCTAAGCACGTGATTAAATGCGTTTGTACGAATAGCGCTGCATACAGTGGGAGCGTTGCAGTAGGAAGGTGTAATAGAGTACTTTGTGCAAACGTCTAAGTGCATGTTTACTTCTAGTCAGAACAGGAAGTACGAATTACTCAGAGCGAATTCGACCGTCAAGCAGAGATTACCAGACTTCTGCTGGAAGGCATCAGCAGTACACATGTAAGTACCCCAAATGGGGGCGGGGGGTGGCAACATTCAAAATCAGGGCATTTYGGCAGTAAATACAGTAAGCTACTTGGGAACTTTGGGCTGCTAGCTTTCATTTCAGTGCCTTAGTGCATCAAGCAACTGTGTTCATTTCTGAATTATAGTTTACTGTCCTCTCAGTTTAACGTTAGTCCCTCTGTTAAYGCTGAACTCAGGAGTTTTCATCGTTTATGCTCAGCTTTGCACTGAAARTTGAAACCACAAAAAAAGGTGCTAAAATATTTATTTCATTGTTCAAATAATACAGGTAACTAATAAGATGCCTGTACAGTACTTATTTGAGGGGATGTGTTGATTCTGTGACATTTTATCTCAGTTACCCGTTATATGCAGGCACTATGCCTGTGTGTCATAAATTGCTGTGTGCCAATACCATTATTACCACCTAGTTAGGAGACTAGTTTTCTAATGCAGTGTAACACTTAAAAACTTGAATTGTATACTCTATTATAGGCACATCATCTTCGCTGTCTGAATGATTTTGTTGAAGCTCAGATGACCTATTATGCACAATGTTACCAGTATATGCTGGATCTCCAGAAACAACTTGGAAGGTAGTAACACTACAAAAATCCTTCTAGTTAAGTTTTTTTTTCTAAGGCCTTATCTAGAGTAGGAAAGCTTATGCTGCTGTATAGCAGTGGTATACACCCCAGCACAGGAATGCTGGAGTGATAAATAATAGATATGTTTTAGTGTAATTGCTCTGGAAATACTGTGGTATATCTACTTCCCTAAGCCTATAGACAGGACTAATGCCTTTTGAGAGTAGATTTAGTGATATTTTTCGTATTTTACAATTGAGGATGRGGAGACCATGGTAACCTCATTTGATGGCATAGAGATGGATTTTTAGTTTTACTTKTAATTGTTTAGTTGTCTAATACTTTGTGCTAGAAAATCACAATACGATATGGGAAAAGTTGTTTGCTTGTAAATTCACATTGCTTCTTTATTTTACCCTGCTTAATTTGAAAATGCAACTGTATTCTCTGTGAATTGCTAGCATATATAATGTACTTAAGGAGAAATGTACTTCATAATGTGTGAAATCAGTAATCCAAAGGTGTGGAAGCAATGGAATGGGCACTAACTTATCTGGTTTTCTAGTTACCTAGCTGTACTGCTAGTGGCYGTAGCAGTTTTCAAAGTAAGAGTATAAACCGTCAAACTCATTGCTTAGTGCTCATAATCCTTTCCTTGATATTTGTTATGCTATAAAGAGATTTACGTGCTTACTTTTCATATGGTTTCCCTATTCAARTTCTCCTTTACCAATTAGAGTCTCTATAAAGGTTATTCCAGACAGTGTTATTTAGGTGAGCAGATGGTTTGAAGAATTGCTTGTGCTTAGAAGTTTACTGTAATAGCTCTTCTAAATAACTGTCTCTATAAAGTGTCTCTTCTTATTTTTGTCATGAAGAGGAAGTAAAAACAAAACTGCATTCTTGAGTCTTGTCCCTGTACTGATCTGCTGCTTCCTGTGGCATTTGATCTCCTTTCCTTGGTTTGTTTAAATGTATAGTTTAAAGGCTTTTCCAAAAATCTTTTGGAAAAAGCTTTTTTCAAAAAGTCTTCAAAGGTATTTTTTAAAAATAAGCTACATTTTTAAAGCTACATTCCCCTGAAAGAAGTATACAGCTATAAAAGTAGGTAGCACATAAATGCAAATAGTGGAATTGAAAGCTTGAGAATAAACATTCACGGAAGTAAGGGCAAGAATTAAATGAAGTATATATACACTACTATTTTGAGAAGAGGATGTTTTAAAAATCTGTTTTGTTATCCTAGTTGACTTACCAAACAAAAGTTTAAGCATAATGACTTTAACCTAAAGATAGTATTTCTCTTTAAAATCTCTTGCTTTAAGATGTATAACTTGTCCATAACAGCTGTCTTCCAGTTGTATGTAGATTGCTACCAGGTATAAAATACTTATTTGAAGAAAATAGTGTCTTTAGGAAAACAAAGATGCATCTTTATGTGGCTGTTTTCTGATTAGTATTTTTGATAAAATTATTGTGACTGCTRTAAGACCAAAAGCATGGAAGCTTTTCAAACTCCAAATGCTGCAAACAGCTGAATGAAATTTATCTGCCTACATAGATTAAAACAGTAATGGTGTTAAATCTTGGGCCTGTCTTTCCTTCCTTCCTTCCTGGAGCAAGGAAGTCCCACTTTGCTATCATTAAGGGAAAGCACAGGGAGAGGTTCTCAGGTTGTGCTCCTTGCGTTGGAAGTTGCTCATTTTATAGGCATGTGCTGCATAGCACTTCTCAAGTTATACATAGGCAAATATAGCCACCAAATAAGCAGCTTAGGCAGCTCAGCTAGATGCTGATTATATTTGCCAGCACTTGGTTAAAAAGTGACATATAGCGCAGCGTTACATGTGCTCTTTTCATACGTTTATGAATGACATTGTTCCATATTCTCATACGAAAGCCATGAGTGGGGGATTTATTTTTATTTTGAGATCTTTAGTGACCCAAAGGTATGCAAGCTCCAACTGGGGTAGTTTGTTGCTTGRAATAGAAACCAGGTTCTTGGAGTAGACACGTGTTACATACTTTATCTTAATCAGAACCTAGGGCTTAAACCCTAACCCAGTTCACACTGAGACTGTTCAAGTTCCAAGTCTGAGCATTGGTTTTGTTGATGTACACTGCAGAGTCAGCTGTATCACAAGGTGGTGGAAACTTGTGCTCAGTTCTCTTTATAAAAATAGACGTGGTTTTATCGATGTTTCTCTTCAAGGCAGCACTAGCTGCTTATCCTTCTACTGCTTCCCCCTTTCTGTGGGGTTGCTTAAAGAATCAAATACCCCATGTAAAAAAACAAGCTCTTCTCACTCTCCCCCCCCCCCTTAGAATGAACTAAACAAATCTATTTCAAATATTCTGGTTCTTTGGCTTTTTTTTTTTTTTTTTTTTTGCTGATAACTGCTTTTGCTGTGAATTTTCTCAGCTTCTTTGCCAGCCAACCTAAACTTTGGCAACACTTAGTTTTCAATCTTGCCCATTACTAGTCCCCTACTAAATAAGCTGTGAAACTCTTACTACTCAAGTGTTTTTTTTAAAAAAAAATCCAAGACAGTCTCTGTATCTATTTCAGTTATGTGCCTACATATGGCTTTGCATATGAGGCTTTACTGATCGACAAGAAAGAGTGTCTAGGACGTTTTGGGTTGCTTTTTCACTAATTGTACAAACCAGTGACTTTTTGAACTGAGCAAAATGCTTTTCAGGTAATTGCTATGTTAAAAGACAGGGTTAGCAATATATTAAACTGTGTTCAGAAACAACTGATTGTCATTTAAAATGAATTTCCTCTGTTTGAATGCTAGCTGTTAAAGTAATAAATACATCCTAGAGCATGACGGAGTTTCTCTACCAAAATGCAGAGGTCTTGCTCTTCTGTTGTTCTACTAATGTGTTTTGCTCAGGGGACTTGATAAGCTGGTTCGAAAAATTAATCTGGAAAATAAAAGAAACATTTTTTTTCCTGGAGTTGCTTTCTCTCCTGTGTGAGTTGAACCAGCTCTTTTTGATCAAATAAGATCAAGTTGAACCAAAGGGGGAAGTTGGACTTCATCTTTTTGACATAGTAGAGTGCTAACTAAACTCGCAACAGTCTCCTGAAACTGTATCCAAATGTTTATACAGAATTCAATCTAACTGTAAAGGGGATACCTCAATCCCTCACRCTGTGCTCCTGCTGTTTCCCTTCAGACAGCTATGACAGTTACATGGCTGCAAGGTGAATCTGTTCAGCAAGCCGTTCTGATGGAAAGTTATGAATCTTGGTAATTTTTGTTGGAGCAGACTGTTGAATCCACTCAGAAGCAACTGACTGCTGCATCTGACTGAAATCACAAAGAAAGAACATTTCTGCAATAAAGGGATAGAGGCRTAGGACCATCCTGTTTGGTGGCTATGTAAGATGAGATACAGTGTGAAAATAGTGTGCAGTACTGCTGCAGGTGATCTGCGTTGGGGCTGCCTCAATTCCACTTATGTTCGTGGCCACGCAGTCCAAAAACTAGTCACTGATAGATTTAGTTTTCACCTGTATCAGCTCCCTGAAGCAGCTCGTCTTATGACTGTATGAGCAGACATGGGTGTGGKAAAATACTGATCTTGATTTAAATGGTTAAAGTTGCCATAGAACTGCATCTTTAGGAAGAACTATCTGATAGGCTCAGATACCCAAAATGAATAGATGATCATTATGTCAAAATAATAGGTGTAAAAAAAAAAAAAAAAAAAAAAAGTCCACATCCAGGATGTTAATGAAAAAGCACCTGTATAGAAGGACTGGTGAGGAAAGTTGTAGCTGAGAATCACAAGTGTTGACTGACTAGTTGATGTGTAGATCAATCAGGAAGATGTAAAAAAAATAAAGCTACAGTTCCAACTGTAGCTGATCATCCTGACCTCAGTCTTACCTTCTTCTCTGCATCAACTTTAGCACATATCAAACCCTTCATTAACCTGCTTTTAAGGTAGAATCAGGTGAGTGTTGGTACACTGTAAGGCAGCAAGGGACAAAGCATGACTGCATCAATTGCTAAATAAATTAGTTTTGGTTGCCATAGAACTGCATGTTCTATGAGTTACATGAGACAGTGACCCAATCTCACAGCTCATTGTTGCCCCCTACATCCACCAAAAGAAATCTCTTGCTTCCTTGCTCTCATCTGTGCTCCTTCCACTTTTCAGACATGTGATTCTGTCCTTTCCCTTGCATCTGCTCTGGCATTCATCATGCTCTCTTCTGATTCAGCTCACTAATTTAGTAGTCAGTTACAGACTTTTTTACTGGATTAATTTTCAGCCAGATAAATGAGGTGAATTTCCTTTATGGAAGGGTCTGGCCAGCACTAGAGCTGGCATGGAACAAGCAGCAGTCTGACCTAGAAAGGAGGGACTCAACTTAGTTTAAATTCATCTTTAATGAAAGAAATATTTTTGTTTTGCAGCCTGCAGCAAGCTGTATCAACAGACTGAGTTAAAAAAAATTACTKTGAAATACTGTGGGTTTTTTGTTTTCTTTTCAGAGGGAGGGTATGTTTTTAACCTTCATTGTTTCCCTGATCTGGTTCACCAGCACAATCTTAATTGTAGCCACATAATTAAGGAATGAGCAGCAGGGGGTGGAGGCTACTTTTATTGGCAGAGCTGCCAAAGGAAATGTTTGTTAAACTACTGAATTGAGTCTTACCAACAGTGCTTTTCTTTTTCTTTTAGGAAGCAAATATCAATTTTTTCTTTAAGGAGACAGTCTTTCTTTTAAAGTATATTGGCTTGGTTTATCCTACAGGTTCAGAGAAAGTGTTTTTAGTTTATACAAGTATTAGTGCTATTCTGCTGCTGCTGTCTACTGGTGCTTATTTCATAGTTGATAAGAAAAGCAAGAATATTAATCTAGGCATGGAGGCATATATGATTCTCCATGTAGAACTGATTTACCCAGTAGTTAACTTGTTTTGTTTTCCTCCACAGCTTTCCATCTACCTTCCTGTCTAACAATAATCAGTCTTCCTCAGCCCCTGTGCAAAACGTTTCTGCTCCCTCAGTCTTGGCCTCAGCCTCTGCTTCATTGCCTTCAGTAACCAATTCAATAGTTACTTCAGGCTTCAGTGAACTGAAGTCATTAAGTGGCAGCAGGAAGGCAAGGGTTCTCTATGATTACGATGCTGCAAACAGCAGTGAATTATCACTACTTGCAGATGAGGTAAGAGTTTTCTAAGTACCTTGATCATTTAAGAGTAAAATCAGAATGCTTGTGACTAACTAGTAAAGATATGCCACGTTTATAAATCTCTGTAGCTGATTCAGAAGCTAAAATTGTTTTGTACATTATAATCTATAGTGAGGATTAACTTTTTTTATACCTGCTTAGCTTGCAAGAATGTTTGCTATACAATCAAGGCACAATTCTGCTGTCTTCCTTTTACTACATCTTCTCCAGTGAGAGGTCCCAGTGTCCCATCCARTGCCATCCTTCTTTTTGTGATGTGCTTGAAGATCCAAAGAACTTGCTTTTAGGTTGCCTGTTAAAGTTGATAGTGATTTACCAGATCTATGTGTAAAATCCAGCAGAAACAGCAATTAATAACATTTCATCTGGAAAGGGGACTTTTCAAGAGGGACTTTAAACTATGCTACCATATGTACTTTTCCAAAGACCTGTGAAGTAATTGTTATGAACACTAGTTTATTTTCCATGGATGCTTATATTAAATGCTCTATTGAACTTGATTGATCTCAGATCTTAGATCTCATAAATCACATGAAGGTAGAGCACAATATTTCCAGGCAATGGCAATGTTATAATAATCTGTTTCTGTTCTTCAGGTGATAACAGTATACAGCATCCCTGGCATGGATTCAGACTGGCTGATGGGTGAAAGGGGAAATCAGAAAGGCAAAGTGCCTATTACTTATTTAGAACTGCTAAACTGAATGGTTGGCTTGAATAAAGACTGTCAATTATGTGACAACATATTTATATACAATTAATGTAATGTAAGCAGGTTTAAGTGTCTTCCATGTTACTGTCTTAAGGGACAAATACCAGCCATTACAAGCTGGCGCTTCTGCCAGCATGGTTGCATGGTAAATACTCTATTCAAGCTTAATGTGTTTAAAGCTTTTACTTCATGTGCCAAGAACATGTTTCCTACAGTTTTGTTTCTACTGAAGTTTTCACTAATACAAGCTTCTACTTTTGAGTAATCTAGATTGAAAGCAGGAGGTACTGTTTTCTACTGAAATTTTTCATTAATGGCAAGCTTTTCTTCACATAAAATAAACTTATTGTGAATTGATGCAGGTGTAATGCACATTATTTGAACAACCCAAAACAAATGTAAGATATAAACCTTAAGGAAGTCCTAATGGTTCTATTCTCCAACATATGTGGAATACAAATGTGCTGAAATGTATATGGCTATCCACTTGGTAGCTTGTGCATTTAATCACGTTTAAAAAATGGAAACAGTTGCTCTCTGTTGAATATCTAAGGGAAATTCCTCGTATGTTGAGATTTTTTTTTAGGATGCATATAGGTGGATTGGTACAAATTAGTGAAATAAGATGCAACATTTACAGAAGTCTAGTTTAACTCTTCAGCTAACACTGGCACTAGGTGCTTAGCTAACTGCTTCTGATCAGCAACCAAAAGTTCTTTAATATTAATCATTGTAAATGTGTATTGCTGAAACTTTCAGTGATACAAATTACTTTGGTGGGTTAGATAAAATTGTTTTTATTTAATTCATGTGGATGTTTAATTAAAAAACTAGAAGTGTCTATCTTGAATTGTACTTCCAGAAATAGTCTTTCATTTTTACAGTACAGCAGTTACATTAAAGCAAATACATTTAATCAGTTCATCTGTTGCAGCCTTCTCAGGACAACTACCAAGAAAATCCTAAATGTGTTCAGTCTGTCAATTGCAAAGATTAGAGGACACTTCAGTAGTGATTCCTGATTAATTAGAATTCATCATGACTAATTCAAAGGCTGCCTGAGTGTGATCCTGTGCAGTGTGCTCTAGGGGATTCTGCTTGAGCAGGACGGTTGCACTAGATGATCTCCATAGGTCTATTCCAACCTCAGCCATTCTATGATTCTGTGATAATACGTTAAATAAAATAAAAAGGTATAGTCCTACAGTTGTGAAAAAAAAAAAAACCAATAATTTCACCACAGTGGCTTTATTCTACAGTSCTCTCTACCTCTGTGTGAACTGTCATCAAATGTGCTTAAATTCAGATCAATATTATTCATTTGACTTAATTTATCCTCATAGAATTTCAAGACTACATAGGTCAGCTAATTCAAAAATGTAGTTGACTCATTGCTAAACTGAATAATTTGTTTCCTTTTAAAATACAATGACATGTTAAAGAGCAKCATTAAAAAAGTTAGTAGGGTTTTAGTGAAATAAAAGCACTGCAACTATATGAAATCAGCATTTGGCAGCAGTCAAAAGTATTAGATTTTATTTGTCAGCAGCTTAAGCTATGTGTGAGAGAAATTGCAAGACTCCTTAGCCCAACAAAACTGTAAATCCATTTTTTCAATTCCCTGTTTCTCTTTAACTGTAAACCATAAGTAAATTTCCTCTAATTAAAAAGGTGTTACTGTTGCGCTGACTCACTGTACCGCAAGGTTGTTTGTTGTACCATTGAGAAGGGAGCCTGGTAGAAACATGCTTGTTTAATATGATTAATTTGAAGAGAGCTTTATTGCAGATAGCCCCAAACTCAGCCTCTTTGGATGTCTCTTTGTGGAGAACTTCCAGACTTAAATTTAAATTGGAGTTTTTTGGTTTGACTTTCTGACTCAACACTTTACGCATGAAGGATGTAGGTAACATCAGTTGGCTTYGGGTCTCTCATTTCTTGAATTAATTCCTTATTTTCTTAGAACAAGCTTTATTTTGGGGGGGGAGGGGAAGGGAAGGAAAGAAAAAGGTAAGCCAGCCCCCCAAAAGCTCTGTAGATGTTTTAGGCATTTGGGAAATTAGATATCAAACTTAGAATAAAAGTGAGAAATATGCATTAGCTTATATTTAATATTTGGTTTGGCAAGACAAGAGCATTTTGAACTGATACCTAAAGATGTATGCGCGTGAGGRTAAATACTTTCCATTGCTGTTTAGTGTGTACTTTTCTTCCTATATTCACAGGCCTTTTACTTCTTTAATCTAATTAACACTAGGAGTTTGGAAAACTTCAACCAGAATAGCCATCCATTATATACTCTAACAAAATTGAGTGAGTTTTCAACAAAGATTATTGGCCTTTRTGGCAGATGGGATAATATGTGGCGCCAACATTAATGTAAGTAAATGAAAGACTTCTGGAAAACTAAACACTAGTGTCAAAAAGTTTTTACCATACTTGCTATTTTTACTGCTTTCTTAATCAGGTTAAGTTTGAAAAGTAATTCCTACTGATTCTTATCAGAAATGCTGGCTTGGACCTTTTGCAAACTATGAGATTTTTACGGTCATTATATTGTTTCTCCTTTGTAGAGTAGTGTTACATCTTGGAGCAGAGTTCTCCCCYGTGGAGATTTTAGCTACGGGCAAAATCATCACTGCATAGTGTCCTAATTCAGGCAAATATGTGTGGGGAAGGTCAAGAGAGGAAAGAAATGTGCACATCTATGAAGTGCATCAAYGTGCAAAGATCCCTAAGTTAGCTCTAAACTTGGAAACAGTGCAGCAGTACAGTATAGCGTTCTTCCTGAGGTAAGTAGTCTTCTGAAATGTGGGGATAATTAGCCTAAGAAAAAGCACTAGGTTGTTGCAGCTGTGCTGCGTCTGGGACTAGAGCTAGTATCTTTGGATGGTACTTTAGTTTTATATAGAGTATGCAAATTAATATGCTGCTGTATGGATTGTTACAGTATCACTAGCTCAAGTATCTCTATAATGTGCAATTCATTGAACATTATAGAAGTTTCAAAAGAGGACAGAATTGAGTCTCTGTATTCTACTACTCAGGGTATTCTACATCTTTAAAGAACACTGTAATGAGTGTCTCTCTCCTTACAGTGCAGATGCGGTAGCAGTACACTAAASTAGTAATATGGAGGTTAAATATGAAGTTTAATTGCTATAGGTGCTCTGTCAAATTAAAGCTTGAGGGAGTGACTTAGATGCCACTTATTAGCAAGTCCAACAGTAGCATGCGGAAGGCGCTTGTGATGTGTGGGTAAAGAGAAGCAAAATAGGAAATGCCCAAATGTTGAATCTAAATGTATTTTAACAAAACCTTCCAAGGACTGGAGTGTGTATATATGCTTAGCATATGACTACAGTAAGTAACCACTGAAAATGTATAGGTGCATGCTGGAAAATGACCATTGGCAGAATGCATGGTAGAGTGATTCTGATGAAATATATATAAAATGTAATTATAGCTTGAATTCTTTAGATATAGATAGCTGTACAGTTGGACCCTAGGTTTTTCCTCACAATGCAGCTTTATAATTGTTATTCCTCTGTTGTTCTCAGTAGAAGAAATCTGCATGACAGTTCCGTCGTTAAGTCTGGTCCAGGGAAGAGGTGGGTTTAAAACCATTTTGGAACAGTCAGGTAAAACAATTGGCAAATGGGTGAACTCTGGTTTTCCAAGTCAGTGGAATAGCCAGTTACTGGAAGATGTGCTAGACTTGTGCTCCTCTTTTCAATATTCAGCTACAATTCATGTTAAAATAAGTAAGAGGTGAATGATAGGTCTCTTTTGAATGTATGGTCCTTCTTGAAAAGAGAAGAGCTCTGTTGTCTTAATGTTTTAGGACTGTTGCTCTTTCTCAAGCAGTTAACTAGTTTTAATTTGTTCCAAGGATGCCAATCCAACTTAGATTAAAAGTAACGCTTAATTGACATGCTAAACCCAATTCCTTCCTGCAGGGAAAGAACTCTGAAATACAGCTTGGGTAAGGTAGCAAATATATCAAAATYTCATTCAAATCTGAGTCTTTGGCATGGGTTTTAAAGCATGTTTCCCTGTTGTGAGAGGTAGCTATGATTCTGAGTTCATATCATGTGTTTTTCTTTGTAGATACTATYTAATTTTTGCTTACTGTATCTCATGTTTCTGTGCTCAGCTTTTCTGCCTTGCAGAAGACTATTTTAACCGTTTGTCAGCTGAATGTAGGACTTGCAGAGAAATTCTAATTAACAGTAGGACTAGCACTGTTCTGCTAACACATACATAGTGGAGGAATAAAAATCCAATTTGCTTATCCTTGTGCTATCGGGTACAATTGCAGAATTTCTCAGAAATGTGTATTATTCGGTCTTGTCTGCCCTAGTGATGGCAGAAGTAGTACGTAGCCTGCTTGTAGCCAAAAGTTAAAATTTGTATTGTTTTTCTGTTTCATATTTATTCGTATTTTCTGAAATAGTTGAGTGCATGCTACTAATGTACTTGTGTTGAAGAGCTRTGAGTAGTAAAGCATTGGATTTGGCAGACATTTAAGTCTGGAGGGGGGGGGGAGGAGACATCTACATGCAGTCATCAGTCTCCCATCTATGATTTTTAGTGCTGTATTTTGCTTCTGAAGTCTTGAGTTAATTGCCAGGTGTACAGTGCTATAGCTCCAAGCTTGTGTGGATGGTACCTTAAGAAAGCTCTGAAGTAAACTGCAGTAAGGATATTTCTTGATTTCCGGTGTGTTTTCAGTTAATAAGTAGCTTATGCAAGTTTTCATTTGCCGGGCTGTTTGGATCACTGCTTTAACACAGCTATAACAGCTACCACCTGTCTGGGCAGGTTTCAGAGGGCTTCTCTGTTAGCTTGAGGTAAACTTTGTTTAGAAAGGAGTTCTGGAAAAATTGCTGTTAAGCAATTGGGAGGAATTGTGCATTTAATTTTTTATAGTGTCTAGAAGCAGAGTGGTAGGAGTGTTACAAGATTCTYTGCAGGTCTTCGATATTTTGTATGATTTGCAAAAAAGACTTTTTTTCCAAAACTACTCATTAGTTGGTTTTGATTATAAATTCATGAAGGGCTTAAATATTTTTCAATATTTGTCCTGGTAAGAAATGAAAGAATCATTAGTCGTTTAGAGTTATGACCCATCCAGGATTGATGAGTGCCAAGAGGAGCACTACTGTCATTTACTATGTCTTCCTGGGAGGTTAACTACAGGAAATTATTTTTATAGTGGCTTATATCACCTCTAAAATTGTCTTTTCAGTTTCAGGACCTTTTGATAGTACTGTTTTTCTTGTATTGGTAATACATTTAGAGTGCAAATTAATTATAGACACCAATAGTAGGAGATTAAATAGAAATAAATTAAATTCCCAAGTGTTTCTTTATCAGTGCTGACTAATGGCCTTGTAGATGTCAAATAATTATTTTTGGTTGTGTGACCTGAGAGGTACTATATAAGAGGGTAGATGTGGTAATATAGATATATAAAAAAATTTTTGCCTCCATAATGTTTAAAAATAATTGTCATTAACAAGCTTGATGTACTATATGCACCTTTAATTTATCTTGTGTAGAATGTGACTTTTCATACATTACGTCTGGCCTGTCCAGTCTCATTAAAAAAAAAAAAAAAAACCACCACCAACAAAAAACTTTCTGCCAAATGGCTTCATTAAATTTCATTCTGTGAGTTTGACAAATGTTCGCTGTTCATCCTTAATAGTTGCAAGATGAGAGCAACCATAGAACTGCTTTTAACACCAATTGYCATTTTTATATCCAGTGACAGTGCTTTTACTACTGTCTCAATCAGTCACGATGCAGAAYAGGCATCAGAAACACAATGTATCTAGCTGCTTTTGCCAGATTATGGTCATGATTGCTTGGTCCCAGCAACTAGTTTTTGCCTTTGGCAGCATGTCCATCTGGCTTTTAGACTTGGCAACAACAGACATTATAATGATGTTCCCTGTTAAGCACAGACATTTGGGAATATATCTATGCTGACTCAAATAAGCACTATTTAATTACATAGTAGTATTAAATACAAGATACCACTGATTCCCTAGCAGAATCCATTGGGGATGTGGGTTGTTTCATAATAGTTCTGCGCTTTCCAGAGGCTATTAGATCTTTAAAGATTAAGAAGGCCCTGTCAAAATGACAAGAAGTCTGCTTTGTATTAAAATTTTGGAGCATAATTCCAGCAATCTCTGGAAGATATACAGAAGCCATAATGTATTGAGCATAATCAAAATAGTGATGTATTTTAGATTGGTGTTGCCCAAGCTCTGAGTTTCTACGACTTCATCTGGGCAAAGTATCTAATTTATCTTAGGCTAATTCTTCTGCTTTTTCTGTATACCTTTGGGAATTCAACAGAGAGATGCCTTGAATTTATAATACTTTTCTTTTATCTTCCATTCTTAGCTTAATCCTAGCTCTTTGGCTCTGGGTATGAAGTTGACCAACAAGTATTTTGAAGAACTCTCCCCCAAAACAAACTCAAGAATTTAGAAATAAAGTTCAATAAATTTGGAATTGTTAATTCTTAAAGATTGCAGTATTGGCAGAAAGCCTGAGCAGAGTCTGCTGTGGGTTTTTGGAGGCAGTGAAGGATAGTGAGCATAGGCACCAAGCAGCAGGATATGCAGATGACAGATTTCTTCCCCAGAGTGTACAGTACAAAAAGTTCCTTTATTGTAGAATATAGGAGACCATAGAGATGTAGGGGAAAACTATAAGGCTCATTTTGCTGCACATTAAGGGACTCCTGTCAGTTTTGGTGAGGGCTGARTTGGTCTAGTAGCTTACTGATAAGCTAATTCTGGTAGGCCTGATCTTTACTCTTGCATGTAGCATCACAGCCCAAAGATTTGTATATGATGATGTATGGAAGCAGATTGTGTGGGGTTGGTCTCAGCTGTATATTGTGCAGTAAAGATGTGGAAACTCCAGATTTTACAAGGAGCTGGCATGGGTCTTCTGCATCATTGACCGCACTAAGACTATATTACAATTGGAAAGATATCAAAACAAATATAAAGCTTGATAGGACTCACGTTGGCTATATCAGTAATGTACAAACACACTGTCTAGGATTTCAGAATCAAAACTATTATTCACTGTAAAGCACTTTACTCCGGGTGCCTGCATAATGAACACCAGAATCAGAATTGCAGAACCACGCTTCTCCCASCTGGGATGCTAGGAGGGTTTAGGAACTGGCACTGTAAAACAGATCATTGGGTTGAGGTTTAGGTAATGCAGTACCTTGGGATTGTCTGGGAACAGCAACAGACTATTTCTTCCTTTGTTTCTTTGTTTTTTCTTTGTTTTTGTTTTGTTTTATTTTAATGAAAAACAATTTGCTGTTTTGATGTTATACACAGAAAAGTACTTGTGACAACCTACAAATAGGAAAGGCTTATGAAACAAATATTTTGCTCCATTCAAAAGACATTGTATTACTTCTGAGTCAAATTTCTGGCAGAGGTCTACTTAGTCTTTTTGTGCTTTCACAGGAACACGCAAAAACATTCTTGTTTGTATTCTGCACAAAAGCCTTGAGCATAAAGGGGAACTGAAATTATCTGTGGAAGTTGCTGAAACCCTGCGAAATTCTGTGGTGCAGCCTGATGCTTTTTAATCCCTCTTTCAGAATTCCTGGAATATCTCCATTTAGCCATGCAACATTACATTAAGCTTAGAGCAAAATGATTTAATGTTTAATGTCTAATCAATAGTTAATGGTATTATATCTTGTTGCTGCTCTTATCCCAATTCAAGCAAGTATTTTAGAGGGTCAAGTAGTCATCTAGTCCGAAAGAAATATTTCTGGGAAAAGGAATAGGGTTATTAAAGCTCCATCAGCCATAAATAAACTGAGGCCCAGTCCTGGAATCCTGTTTAASAAAACTTCCCATGGGAGATAGTAAATTGTTTTTCCATATATGAGATGAATGAAAGTTGGTGATTATCTTTCTGGTACTATGATTACAACTGCAGTCTAGACAAGGACTGAAGAATTAGGCTGCCTTATTTTACCTGGACTGCCAAATATGTATTTAGGATCAAGGTCTACCAAGTCCTGTGAGATCAGAGTTGAGACCCCATATCTCAGACCTGCTTAAAAGCTTTTTTAGGTTTTTTTTGTCCAATTTCATTCCCCTTAAGAATTTATGAAGTGCTGAAAATCCTTGCTAAGCTTGGCCTACAGCCCAATCCTGATCCATTTCCTTTTCCTTTAAGTAGAATTCCTAATTGGATATGTTCTAATATAATGGGCTGTAACTTAATTATCCAGCTATTAATTGAAGTACAAGGCAGTACATTGTTGGTTTCACTTAGCCACGCGTGCATGTGTTTGGCGAAACTGCAGACATCAGTCATGCTGACAGTGACAACTTCAGTCATCTTCTGCGTGACTGCCCTTACCATCCATTCTGTGACATGGAGCATTAGGCAAGGCGTCTGGCAGCACGAGAACCCCCAGACAAATTGAGTGGCTTGATGAAAACTGTACCTTAGCTGAGGGAATGGCAAGAAAATGTATCATAAATGCAAGCGCTAAATTACAGTATGAATTATGCCTTTTATAAATAGTTTCCTGCCACCAGTGAACGATAGCAAACACTCCACATTAGCATGCAGAGCTTGTATCCAGTTAATAATCTGAATGCTAAGGAGCTTTTTCCTCCTGACAGCACAGAATTGTTTTATAAATTTTTAAAAAATGTGAAATAGGTGTTTGACATGAACGATTAAGGGAAGCTATTTAGAAYTGCAAAATGAATTAAAGCTTTAAAATGTCTTTACACAGTTATAGACAGCAAAAGTACTGGAATTGCAATAATGAGCTAGGAAATTGCTTCTTCAAAAGGAGAATATTTGAAAACTGCCCTTCCAGAAATAATGTCCTTCCAGTGTTACTTTCCCGAGTTAAATTGCTTTTAATTCTTGACACTCAACAGTGATACTGATATAGATCCGGATTCTCACAAATAGGGTTTCTTATATCTTAGAACTGTTTGAAATGTTGAAATCCTCTTTAGAGAGATCTTGAGGATTTGTGTTTTATTGATGTTTGGAAAAAAGAAGAGGCTGATGCCACTGAAAGTTATTTTCACTTTTTCCACATCATTCTTTTCTACATGCTGTCCAGTGGAATAGCACTGGTGCTACTCCACTGAGAATATTAAACATTAGAAAAGTTTCTACATTTCCAGTGCTGCTCCCCCTTCACGGAAATGGTTCATGATTTTTCAGTCTAACACTCCATAGTGCTTATCATGAACTACAGAAAGATGAGCATCATTGCCTGTGTTTGTCTGGAGGAAACTATAGCATGGAAATGGGAGGGTGACTCATCCAAATAGTCTCAGTGACTTGGTGACTGAGCCTACTGTTTCCCGATGGCTTGTTCCTCATTCATTCCTCCTGTTGGTCAGAAGTGAGATCTCAGGGGCTGTGCTCCTATTTTATATTAATAGGAGGGAAAAATACTTCAGATGGAACTTTTTCCGCTCATTGTCTAGATGCTAGCATTCCTTTCTCATATTTTTAGAGACAATTTCTCTCTAAAGCAGTACACAGGGACTCTAGTGCATCAGGTGAAGATCTACAAGTTACCACGACTACCCTAAGGCTCTTCCAAGTTGCACTTGGCTAAGCTCACACAGCTGGTGGCAMTTGAGTTTACTGCTGTAAAAGTCAGGAAACAAAGAGTGAGTTSTCCCTCAATTCAGACCTGCTCCTTTTCTGCACTGCTATAATCTGAAGTTTGTTGGCTCCCTTTGTGCCACAATGCAGCAGGAGATGGCTTCTTGGAAGTGCTGTTTCTTTCCTTCTTCCAGTTTCCCAGACCTGCTACCATCATTAGTGTGAAAGAAGGTAAGAGACTGGAGGGCTARAAATGGTGAGAAATGAATAATTAGAAAGCCAAAGTCCAGCTCCACCTGGTGTTTTCCAGCAGAAACCTTGTGGTTCCAATTTCTACCTGGGTTATWAGGTAGCATGCGTTCATTACTATGTGGAGAGGGTCGGAGAAATGCAATTTGTGGTCACACGGGGAGGAATGCTCAGCTTTTCAATAATTTTATGCCTAAAAATGTCTATAGAAATCACACTTTTTTAAAATTTAAGACAAGGTTAAAGACAAATAAGGCTCAGCTAAATTTAGCATGGAATAGCTGAGGGGATACATGAGGAAACTGATTACGATTTGAAATGAAAAGAGTCTGGCTGAATAATGAATTCACTGATAAAGTGCACTGAGCTAAGCTTGCAGCTTAATGTCTTTAAAGCATTTTAAATTTGGATCTGAGAGGTATTTATAAGTTTTGGTGCTAGCTGAAGCAACATGTGGCAGGTGGACAAGTAGTTTCATTTAACTGTCCTGGAGAACTTGAAAATTTAAGATTTTGGTGTAGGTAAAACTTGTATAAATGGTAGCTCTTCCTACACTGGAAGTTCTCCTGCTCAGAGAACCCCTCTAGGCTACTGCTTTGGAGACTACAGAAGATCAGAGTCGGTGTGTGTGACTCTCTGCTCCACTGAACTGCTCTCAGACTCATCAACAAGCACATTTCCATTCTGTGTGGTGGAAATAAGACTAGTATTGATTCTGACTCCAYGTTTTTCAGTTTTCAACCTTACGCAGAATCAACCCAAGGATGTAATTAAGGGCATGCGTAAGTAAGTTCTTACGCTGTTGCTTTAAAGTACCACTTCAGAGTCAGAAATGAGATCTCCTTTTTGGTTTTTCTCATGCTTTAATGATATTAGAACCTTATGTTATTGTAGTACCACAAATCATTTGAAATGCAAAACTTCACTTGGATGTGYACTGTGATGGCTGAGGAAGGGAGATATTTGAGTTTTTGTGGGTAGGTGTCAAATACAGGCATAGATCAAAGTAGCAGTAAAAGTGTTATGTGCCAAGTACTCGAATAGCATGCATCAAGGGATGCAGTATCATAGTGGTAGTTTTTAAAGTAAGTGTATGTTGCTCTTTATTTTTCTTGTATGTAAGAAAGAACATTGCCAAGACTAAATGGCATTAAGRTTTTGATAATAACAGTTTTAAACTTTGTGTGGGAGGGAGGGGTAATAGGTCTTAATCATGATCTAATTTTGATGAGTGTTTTCTTTCCTCTCTCCCTATCCCAACCCAATATTGTCTAGAAGTATATTCAGCTGGAGCAGATCAAACTGCAGAACTGACAGGCTTTCAAAAAATGACTAAGCTCTACATAGCTGAAGCCTGGGATGTGACCATGGAATCGCATAAATCTTTCARCAAAATGACTAAATAGTTTCCTGCTCTTATCTTGGGTATTATACACAATATAAAGGGATACCTTTATACACAATAGGTAGCCTGCAAGAAGACAGTGCTTTGGTGATGGAGGTCATTACACTTTAAGTAACATTTTGGATTTACGGGGATAGGAGTTACCAATCTCTGTCTATAACACCTGCTTCTGATAATTTTGCATCTAGTAACCACTGCATGTTCATAAGCAGATTTAAGGTGAAATATTTGGGAAAATGATGAATGATTTAGTCAAAATCCTACATATTTTGAATATAATGTTTATTGACTCTAGTTYTAAAAATATAGATGTCTCTGTTTTTTGCACTTGTGAAGTATAGCGTCCTCATAAGCCTGAGTACAGCAAAGCCTTTAAACATGCTTTTGCACTGGTGTTGCTGGGTAGAATCAAATGCTAGGTGCTTTGCAACCTGAACTGTTTGAAAAAAGTGTAAATTTGTGTAAAATTATCTTAAACTACTCTGTGATAATGCTGACAAATGCTACCTTTCTCTTAATGGTGATTACTGTATTAGGAATTTGCAAAATATACTTAACTTTTTGTCGTAATACCTATTCTGCAGCAAATACCAGTGTAACAGAAATGCTAAATATAAAACCACCCAATAGGATCATGAACAACAGTGACATGGGGGTCCATCCTTAAATATTCATCTGCAGAGATCAAGCACTGTTCTTTGCTATGTGACTGTGCTCATAGAAAAAGGAGATTTGGACTGTAAAGTTGGCAGTGGATTCCGTTTGGGAGTCTAGATTAGTGTGTTAGTTCAGATCAGGGGCTTTTCACATGAACGTCTTGCATGTGCTTTGGTCTGGATTCCTTTTGTGTGTGTTGAGACTGGGAGATGTCTTCCAGGCACATATCCAAACTTCCAGAAAGTGCTGTGGCATAGATGTCAGGTTCACAGAGCCTGCTCTTCTGCTCTGCATATCTCTCTGTCTTGCGATGATAAAGTAGCCATAGGCTGTAAGTGGTAACTTAAGGCTGGTAAAAGTCTCCAGGAAATTTGACAGCTCTCTGAGCTCAGAGGAAGGTTTTTGCCAGGTGAAGATTTTTACCAGAGTTCCTAAATCATTCTTGAAATGATACAGTTTTAAGCAAAAGCACAACTTTAGCCTATCTCGAAAGGACTGGCATTTAACACAAAGGCAGACAGCCTCCTTCCCTCCTCAGACAGAAAATTACAGTCAGTTATGCACCTTAGAAGCCACTTAAAACACCAGCCTCTTCATACTGTGCTCTTATGTCAACAGGAGACCTCTTAGAGATAAAATTGGTATGTTCTGCTCCTTAGCAGGTGCTTCTTCCTCATAGATTTCATGAGGTTTCTAGGTGTTGCTTGGTGTCAGCACAAGGTAAGTAACAGGCAGCTTGTCACTCAGACATGTAACCGCAGAACCATGCAAACATGGATGCGTCTACATACAGCATGTGTCAAACACTTCCTCATTTGCTGCTGAGTTGGATATTTGTCAGGCTGAAAATTGCAGTGGAGGATTTCCCTTCCAGAGGGCAGTATGCATTAGTGATCAAGCAGAGCTACCATTATTTTGCTTTATACTAATGACTTTTTTTTAAAAAAAACCTATAATGCAAACTTTAAATCCCACAAAACCCTTCACCCTGCCACAGAAATCTGTCCAGGGAGAGAGTTTTTCAGTGGCTGTTTCTGTTACCTGTTTTGCCATAGTTTATGAAGTAATGCAGTCATGACAAGTMCCTGTAGAAGACATCTGTAGTCATGCACTTCAAAGCAGGAATTATTTCTGCAGTGCATGTGTGATCTTCATTGTCCAAATGGCTATTTCTCCATCCCTCTCCTGGACGGTTAATGCTCTCAACTTGAGTGAATTAATGTTGAAGTGATGCTGTCACTCTCATTTTGTAACTGAAGACCCAAAGATTAAACTGAGATAAAATTTTTCACTGAATACAGATTCACAGTATGTAAAGCAAGGTTCCTTGTGAGTGTATTTTAAAAGAATAAATATTGGGAATATAAAGGACTAAGTATCTAAATATTCCTTCTGAAAWGGAAGGAGGAATATGATTATGTGCATCTTAGTTTAAAAACAAASCAACCAATCTGGGTTCATGAATTCTGTAAGGTCATGGAAGGACAGCACAAGTAGAGCCATGGCACCACCTGTTAGTGGCAGGTGGCAGCCAGTGCTTTGCCCTGGGGTCAAAATCAGAGCTGGGTTACTGCACACTCATYCTGAACACAATAAGTAAGTGCTCAGCCCCAGAAAAGGGAGAACAAAGTCTCCTGGTGTGATTAAACTTTGTGGCTTCTCCAGTGCTTGTACACGCACAAACAGTGAACAGCAGCAATGCTGACATTAGACTAAGGCGTGAGTTTCACAGAAATAATTTATGGCCATCCCCAGCTGTTATGATGATGATAAATGATGACAAATGAAATAGTTCAGTGGTGAGTAATCTGTGCAAGGAAACTAGGAAAAGGGTGAGCAGGCAGAGGCTGCATTTGGCTAGGACTGGAGATGTACACAGCTCTGAAGCTTAGCACAAGCAGATAGAAAATAGCTTTAGACTTRCTTTGTTATTTTTATTTCTTTTAAAGACAGAGTTTTAAGAAAACCCTACTCTTACAACTACTTCTTGCATGATTCTGCCTCTATAGTCGCCATAGGAAAATGTGCACCAATGTTAGCTTGACATGAATTGTTATCCTCAGTAGYCTTGCAGACCAGTCACATTTTGGTGATCAGCAACGCGAGCATGAGGGACAAACAGCCAAGGTGGCTCGGAAGAGCCAGCAAGCAGGACTGCTGTGGCTGTTGGGAAGACTGCATAGAGATGCCTACAGATTAAAGACAACCTCTCCATTTGTGTATATGCACACCTCTTCCTGTGAGTGCCAGTGTCCTCTAATATTTKTTTCATAGAGAAAAACTTGACTACCTGTCTCATCCCAGTGTACAAACACCTGAAGTACTGGCAATGTTTGCCCTGCTTGATGKCAGGATCAGCTTGTTGTTGTTCTAATGGTGCAAAAAGATCTATCTGGCTGATTTCTTGGCCCAGGTAAATCTGTTCCAGGGCCAGTAACAGCTGCCACACTTCAGGAAATTCCAAATCTTTGCAGCAAGTATTTAGAAGTAAAGCACTGCTTTGATTTACAGTTTCTCTGGATTTGCTCCTCTGACTGACCATGGTCTCTGATGTAACTGAAACTGGGTTTAGGTGTAGGCATTCTTGAAAGAATTATTGCAGATCACAAAGAYCTAGGCTGAGACTGAGGTGTCACTAGGAGGCTGTGTCATGACTAGTGACCCAGATCTACTGCTTGTTCCACACATCATTAAAAATAAGATTACAGATCTTCTGGGAAAGACAAAGGTAGCATGGCCAAGTGCCACCCAGGATCTCACTTTTCTATGGTGACTGCAGGGAAGCAGAAAGTGAAGTATGTGCAATGCTTGGCCATGGTCCAAGGTTTGCATGTGGTTGTGAGATGGCAGAGTTCAGAAGTCGTAAGTCATAAAACTAGATACTCTGTGACTGATGCCAATAATCTAATAAAAGCATTAGCAAGACTCTGCTATGGAGACAAGGCTACTTAGTTTGGAGCATGCACAGCTGATTAATAATGGAATGTGTGAATGTGAATGCTCCCTTACTGCTGGTTAGAGGGAAACTGGTTTGTCACCTTACTATAGCTCTGCTCTGTCAGCCTGAGAAAGGAGAGAAAACAAACAGGAGTACAGTCTGAATATTCTGCAGGCTGGATCCTCAATGCACTGAGTAAATACAATGGCTCTGAGGTATTTCACAGTGAGTCAGCTAAAGCTGCTAGTTAAARATGTACCTGTGTTTGTTTTCAAGATATCTCCTTACCAAAGGTCAGTGCTTTCCAGAAGCTGGGTCAGGCAGGCTAAAAGGWGAGTGCTGGAGGAACAGAACTGTTTGACTGTAGGGAGAAAAGGCAAGGTAAAGAATTATGTTAACCACCCTGTTCCCTGCTGATCCTCATGGCCCAGAAGTCTGTGCTTGCCCACGGAGTTCAGAGCCTAGTCAAGAACTGTGGCCTAGAAATAGGTTTGTAACTATTCTGCTTTAAAACTGCATAAATTCTACAATAGTGAAAGTTYTTCTCTGCTCATATTTAACAGCTCAATTCTTTAGTCGATAATTTCAATAAAACAAGGTCTCAAATTATGATGTGATCTTGGGCTATAAAGAATTAGACTATACCAAGTCATGATTTGTCCTCATAAAAGCTTGGCCTCAAGTATGCAAAAGCATTATAATCTCTTATCCACCCAGTCATACACTAGTTATCAAATAGTAAATGATGTGCTTTCCTGCAAGTCTGGCTTTAAACTCAGTTGGTCAGAAATGTTCCTACGTAAGCAAATCTAACCTTCAAAGATAGATCATCATCTCAGAACATCTTCCACTATCTTTTAAGGACAGAAACCCTACAGATGATGGTCTTAAAATTACAGAAGGATGTACCTAGAAGTATTTTTAAGGAAGAATTTGGAGTTTAGCTTCAAGTTGTATCCCAGAAAACAAAASGCCAGAGATGTACCTTTTGGGGCGGGTATATCACAGAGATTGTCTTCTGACTAAGTTCTGATCATCCTCATGCCTGATTCTGTGTTTCTTGATGAATGACTGAAATTACAGATTGTCATGCTGCCTTTACATCCAAGCTACCCAGTCCCTGTATTTTCCCCTTCCTTCTTGCTTTGTTGGATTCTTGATAGTGGTTGCACCTGGTTCTGCTGCTATTAGCCATTCTGTGGAACCCTTTTTCTAAAGTTGTTGAGCTACATCATGTAAATCAGCTTCCCATGCACAAATATCCCTGACTTTGCTCAGTTAGTTTTCTAAATGAAAAGATGAACTGTTCTTCACTCCCCTTCTTGGCCAGGTACCTGCTTGGGTCCTCTGTGCTTTGTAGGTGAAAATGTGTTGTGGAGTCTTTTCCCTCTCTTCTCACGGATGAACATGACTTTTGCTGATGCTGGGAGATGCTTTCTTTTGTGCTTTATGCATTTGGCCCTGAGTGGATATGTTCTTAGCTTATATGTACTGTACTGTAGTGCTGGATGCTGGCCAAGAAGGGCTTGATATGGAACTGCTCTAGTGAATCATTTTAGAAATGTTAAGACTTCTACACTGTAAATCCATTATCTAGTTATTCCTATRTATCAACCGCCAACATAGCCTCCTCTGAGGATTTCTGTTATACAGACACCAGGAAATATATTAGATGAATCTGTGGTTTTACAGTTAAGATTGATTCCCTCCTTCCCATTCCATCTAGCATGATTTATAGTGGGATTTCACCAGTGTAAAATCTTTGGTAAAATGCTGAGAATTAAGAAACTCGTACTGTGCTCTGCTCAGATGTTGACTCACTAGAGTGCTTAACTTTCCTGCTGATGATTGATAAGTAAATCAAAACATGAAAAGGTACTTAAAGAAAATACCCCAGTTTCTGGAGTTTGATTCTGCTAGTTTGATCATTAACATATATATATATATATATATTTTATGTGAATATATTTTTTCTATTACATGGGCTTACAACTACTTTTCTTAAGAAGAATATCTTGTTGAAAATTTATGATGTCGTTCATTCATTAACTGTGGTTTTCAAACCAAAAGATTAAGATGCTCTGTTTTTGAGTACAAATTTTTGCTATTTTAGTGGGATCAAAAAATTAATTTTTTTAATGAGGAAAATATTGTATTTTTTCATAGCTTTGTAGTATCCATTGATTTTTTTTTTTTTTTAAAGTAAACAACTGTTCTCATCCAAATTCCTGCTCGGTTGTTACTGTTCTGCTGCCCACAGTTCATGCCCTTGTTACTAATGAATATATAACACTSACTGTTAAATGCTCCTATGAAAATATGAAACTGTTTTCCCCTTTTCTCCATTTTTAATGTTCTCACCCCTTCTGTCATTTTTTGGGAGAACTTCAGGGCAGAATATCTTTGTATTCCAGAAATAGATGAGGATGTAAGTTTGTGTCTAGTCAATTGACCTAGTCTTAATCTTAATCTGAAAGTAGTGAGCAGGTGATACTTGAGGAAACAAAGCAGCAGCACTGAAGGTGTGACTGCAGCATGCTGTAGCAAAGATGTATGAYTGTCTGCTGCAAACACTTTGTACTGGTTCACAGTACAGCAATCTGCAAGTATGCAACAGGAAACAGGTAATTAGAAAATCCCTTCAATTAGCTAAGTTTCAAATTTATCTATATACCATGTCTGTGTACAGAAAGTAGAACATACACCACTTGTTTTAGAAGTGCTGACAACCTCTCCTGCAAGATCAGGTGGATAGATGGACACTTCATGTTTCAACTCAGTCATGCATACTTCTTGCTGCTATTCTGCCTTTCATTAACTTTCTCAAGATCTAGCACAACAAGAGCATTATGTAAGACTGAATCATTCTTGCATAAATCTGAGTGAATGCCTTTCATGAAGTACTGGGTGCTTATTATGGCTATAAGTAAAAATGAATCACATCCTTTTTAACAGGAGCTTTAAACCTTGTATATTATATAGTTAATTRTCACAAGCAAAAATAACCTTTTGAGCTCTATGAATTTTCACAGCTGCTGACTGGAGGGGGGGGGGCGGAAAAACACACTGATTAATGGAAAATAAGAATTTCCAAAAGAAATGATTCCCCACTCCAATTGTCTCTCTTAGTACAGAGCCCAGCTCATTTTTCCCTGAATGCTAAATGTTGCTAGCATTTATCTGTGAGCTGGGGACAGAGGTATCATCCAACTAACAGGACAGAGTGAAAAAGAACAAAGCAAGGACTGTATGGAATTTGGAGGTGAGACTTCATGAATAGCATGGTTGGCAGACAACAGGTCAAGAAGCATAGGTAATCAAGCTTTTCCTAGAGGCTAGCAGATCAAGTAGGTTCACAGCTCAATAGCAGAATCCTGGAAGACCTCCAGGTAAGTTAAGAGCATAGTATATATAGGGAAATACAAGCAAGAGTTGTATGTACTTTGTACATACTTTTAAGCTAAGAGATATTGTCTGTTTTATGAAGCAAGATCAGTATATGCAGTAAGAAGCAGCAAATGCAGATCCTAGGAGCAAAACTGGAAGAGAGAAATTTCTCCGTAAGGAAAACTGGTGCAAATCAGCACAGGAAAAGATAAGAAGCTGCAGGAACTTAAGTACTGAGAAGACAGCTAAGACTGTTGGCATGAAACCCAGTCAGTCATGCTGCAGGAATAGTTTTTTGGCCTGTCATCTTCCTCCATGATGGGCTAGTTATCTTCTGGTACAAGAATGACTTCCTTGCTTCAAAAGATGACTAGCAAGAGCAGGAGTAAGAAATTGGGGTTGGAAGATGACGTGCATGCAGGGATTTACAGGTCTGGACTGGAAGCAGGAAAATAAAGGAGGAGGGRGGGTGAGTAAAAGTCAGAAACCCACTTACCAGGTCATGTCAGGAAAGGAGATAGGAAATACTGACACAGAAACATCTAAGTCAAAGCAAAGACAAATACTTGATAAATAACAAATTAAGTGAACACTCCCTCTAGTGAGCAGCAGAGGAAATCTGAGACTAGAAGGAAGGATGAAACTAAAACAGCATGGTAAATCATCAAGAGAGAAACTGAAATCCTCTTGTAGGCAAATGTAGGATGCCAGAATATGGAATATACTCAATATATTAAAAGGCCAGTGGATGGCAGCATGTTTTTACTAACAAAATACTGGGTTGTCATGCCACATGTTTTGTTTGTAACTCCTATGCTGACTAGTGTATTGCATGTCCTGGAAAAACATCCACTCTAGACTGGTAAATTAGCACAAGCTGCAAAGACAGTTGCTTTCTGTGTAAAGTTTGTATTTCTCTTTTGCCAAAACAGTGGTGACCATTACTGTAGCTGTCCCACACTAGAGCAGTTGGGAAATAAGCATCATGCCTTATATGATAGGAGCAGAAGGCACACAAAAGGAGGAGGAGAGACCAGCTAGGAGAACATAAGAGCCTTGTGTGTGCCCTTGTACCTAGCTGAATGAAAGTTCCAGGAGTTTGTAAAATGTCCCCCCCCCCCCCGCAAAAAAAAAAAAAAAAAAAAGGAATCACTATTAGGGCATCTACTTTTATTAATTTAGCGTGGTCTCAGTCCTATGATTACCATCTGTGAAGAAGTTGATATGTTCTTAAAAGTTGGGAATAAATATTTAAACTGAAGAAGAGGTATAAAATCATATAAAAAGAGAAAAAAATTCAGCAACTCAGGCCACACTGTAATAGCCATCCAACCAAATGCTGGTGAGCRTGAAGTAGTAAAAGGAAAGATTTGCTTGCTAATCCAACTTCAAGAAACCACATTAATCTTGCTTACCATATTTATTCATTCACTCAGTGAGGAAGAAAACCTGACAAGTCATAATTGATTTGACTCATTACCAACTGTCTATATTCCCTTTATTGACATAAATTTTAACTGAAAAAAACATGCATTTTAAAAGAACAGTTTATAAATTCATTTGATAAACTTCTGAAAGTTATTTATAACAGTCCTGAAAAACCTTTCCTTCTGTCTCATGTTTTCTGAAGCAAAACATTTAATGCAAAGCACACCAGACATCTGACTTGCATACACCTCAGAGGTTTTCTATGCAGTCTTCACTAAAGTGTGCTTACTAAATGTTCCACAATTATCAGAGCATGAGTTCCTCCATCAGCTTCAAAATCTGTGAACTAGATGCTCATAAAGAACGCTTCTATAAAAAGAATAGTTCAAATACAAAATAGAAGAGGACACTAGCAGTCAAGTTTCTTTGGGAGACGTTGCATTTGGTTCTGATGTTTTTTACGAAGAGCAGCATACATACAAAAAGCATGGTGATAATTTCAGTTATTTGAAACTCTTAATTTTTAAGTGTTTAAAAAAAGTTTATAGCAAACTGATAATTGCATAATTAAATTTGTAACAAAGCATTTTGTTAGTGATAAATGCAYTAAGAGCTGAAATCTATTAAGACGAGCTATGCTGTTTGTCAACTTGTCAAGTATGTGTGCTGAAGCTTCCCCTTCTAATTAAAGGAAGTTTAGTACAACATAATAGATGTTAAAATTAATACAGAAACCAGAATGGTTTTTCAGTTGTGGCAAACTTCATCTGAGAAGATTACTATGACAAAACATGAAAAGGGAAAAGAACTGAGAACAATTTTATAGACGTTCTAATTTTTCACTTAGAAATTCTTCCACGCTATCTGTGTTCCACTTGAGGATGCTCAGTTCTTCAGCAATGTTCCCGCTATCGTCTAGCAGCTTTAATACAGGGTCAGAACCACGCACATACTGTAGAAAGAAAAAAGTCAGTTTCTTTGGGCTGGAAAATGCATTCTCCATTTTAATACTTCCTCACAAATTCATTTAAATCACTTTAAAAGATACAGGAGCAAGAACAGAAAAAAGTTCAAGRAGTAACACCAGAAAGGATGAGAATTTAAGAATCAGAGCGCTAAATAAAGTTCAGAGTATCCTGGGCAAACTTAGAAAATATAACTTTTCTGGAGAAATCAATCTAAGTTTAGGCTTTCTTATGTTTAGAATTCTTAAAAACAAACAAAAAAACCCCAAAATATGAACAGACTTAAGCTTGTTTTTTCCTGGTAACACTTAGTTAATGAAACAGATAATTCAATGACATATTTTGTTTTGCTTTTACAAATTTCATCTCTACAGTGTTATCAACAATGCAGTCTTCTACCTAAAAACAGGTCTATCAAAATCAAAGGAAGGTGCTCAAAGCTAGAGTTGCATGCATGTCTGTATGTAAAGCAGCAACCAGGAAGAGGGGAGTCACCCCTACCAGAGCCTGAGAGCAGAGAGATGCTGCAGGTCACACRTACTACCAGCAGCAGATGACCAGTATTTCCAGCTCTGGAGTAAGTGCTTTCATGCCTGGTACTATGGRATGAAGATGGGAGAAGAGAAGGAATCTTAGGGACTAAGGGGCCTCATTCCATGAAAAATCTGAGCTCATTAGTTTGAGAGCAGTAAGTATTTATCTTAAGCCCCACAATATTGTTAGTTGTATTGAATAAAATGASTAAAAACCAGTTTCAGTTCAGACTTTTGACTTGTATTTAATGTCAAAGGGAGGATGGTGGAAGAACAGGTCAAATGAGTATGCGTCAGAAACATCTCCTTGTTCTCCTGGGTCCTCTATACAAGTTAATTCATATGTGGAGAAAAATACCATAAGGCTGTCTTTGAAAGATGGTATTCTACTTTAACTGTTTTTAGTTACTGAAATTTTATTTCTGAATTCTGAAATCTGGTTCTTCTCTTACAACACATAGCTTTTCACCATTTGCTTAGTTTACTTTTAAAAATTTCTAGTCACTTTAGCAGTTCAAAGTTCTACTACCCGTTTCTAATGTGCTCACATCATTGCCTACTGTGTTGTATCTGTGCCTATTGAATTTGCTGGTAAAATAATACTTTAATGCTTCTGAATACTCAGTAAGTCACAAAAATATATAATGCAAATAAAAGCTTTTAACAGCATTAGAAAGATCTAAACCATTTAARTTTACAGAAAGAATTCCCTAGGAGTATTTTACTTTCCCCTACTGAGTTAACCTAGTTGATTTCACCTAATGAAGCTAGTGGCATCTCTGATCAATTTTCCAAAAGCCTTGTAAAGTAAATACCAGATCCATTTGCACTGAGGATTTTTTTTTTGATAGTGTTCTGTACCAATTGTAGTCCAGACTGCTTTGAAGTTCAATATAGCTACAAAGCTTAAAATAAAAATGAAACAGCCAGACATGCAGAAGGAGAGAAAGCTCTTGAAAGAAACTGGAGGACACACATAGAGGCAACATGAATACACGAGACAGATGAAGTCTGTTTTGGATGGAATCTGCTGTGAGAAGACAAATCACTTATAGCAGCCATGCACAGCTATGAAGTGACTCCAGATGGTGCCATTTGGTGAGTAGAGATGGGAGCACAAAGATGTGAGAATAAAGATATGTATCTATGAAGCATGCTGGAAGTCCACAGAGGATGTTAAGAGACTAGATTTTGAAATGAAGAGGGTACCGCAGATTTGTTTGAGCTTAGGACACTGCAGCTTACACAGCTTTGAGCATATGGAATGGTGTTTCTAAAGACTTCTCTATACACTGCTCTACAAAGCTGGATGTTTGAGGGCTAGAGGCAGGGAGGAAGATTCACATAACAAGGTGAAGAATGTCTAAGAGGAAGGAAAGAAAAATTAAAAAAAATCACTGAACGTATGAAAACAGCAGAAAGCCAGGGGAGGACAGAACAGGAGAGAATGAATTGAAACAATGACAGAAGCTCTAATAATCAAGATATCCACAGAATCAAAACAGAATAGAAATATTCTTCACATTCTTTTGCCATCTGCTATTGCTTATGGGTTCCAGGATACTTTTTGTTAGATTAAAAATAATAATAATAAATTGGTACCAAACGTTAAGTATCAGCAGAAGGAGCTTGTAAAAATTTATACCAACAATGCTTATTTGCCTTCTGCTAAAAGATTAATCAGCAAATAAGGAACAATGCACAAAAGGACTGTTTCTACCAAGTTTTATTCTTCCTAGTATCCCAAATAAAAAACATTTAGGTTACTACTCACCTTGATTTGCAGTCCCCTGAAAAGTTTTGGCTTGTCGCTCCTGACAAAAGCTAGGGTTTGGAGACAAGACGAGGATGGGGAGAGGGGTAAATAAATAAATAAATAAATAAATCAGTGCTTTTCCATCTGCATAAAACAGACTTATGTTTAAGTTTGCAGTGGTGCTGTAGAAGGCCATTTTAATGGTAAAACTCTGAGTATCCAAACAAAAGTAATAATACTAGAAYATTTTACCTAAAGAAAAGCCTGTTTTTGCCAGTGTCCCGAACAAGCTTCTTATCTGCTTAGGTTTTCCTCAAACACYAGTGCAACTGTCTAAATCAGTCT
Organism: Rhea americana; assembly: GCF_003343005.1. Taxonomy (NCBI): domain Eukaryota; kingdom Metazoa; phylum Chordata; class Aves; order Rheiformes; family Rheidae; genus Rhea; species Rhea americana. Next base: position 12,746,261 of record NW_028186149.1, read on the forward strand.
CTCTCCATGTACAACTGACAGTCTTTAGCAGATTGGCCTGTATGTTGACAGCCACCTAATCTCAGGTGAAGTGTAACAGTGACCAAAAGCTGGCTACGATGAGCTTGGTGAGGGAGACTAAATATGTAACACCTCCCATCAGCACAAGCACACCGCTTGTAAGCTGAGGTAATGTGGGTGGAAATGGCACGGAGGAAATTGTGGATTTCGGTGTTACTCTTGTAAACAAAACAGACAATGCCTTAGACATCTCAAAGACTACATTTTGAAACACAGCAAGTCTTAAAGCCTCAAGGGAAGAGAAGATAGCAGCTTCTCTGCAAAAGAGATTCTTACAGCAATCAGCTCTAAGATGGACTCAGTGGCCTCTCATGTAGCTACGTGGAGAGAAGGGTAGGTTTGAGGTAGGTGGCTGACAGACAACTCTGCTGGAATTGCTAGTCAGCAAACATTAACAGCAGCACAGTCCCTGTATTCCTACAGCACATCAGTCTTTTGTTAACACTAATTTTAAAAAGAATATCAACAACATGAATTTATTTCAGGACAGATCATGAGCATAATAAGCTTTCAAACACTGTTCAGCCTAATGAATGTCTGAGTTCTGAAATATTCGAAAGTTATTCTAAATAACCTGAAAGCAAGAAGGAGAAATGAAGACCAGGCTATTTTCTAAAGGCTGAACTTACTATCTATAGTGACATTAAGTGGACTCAGGACAATCCTTTAGTATGCCAGCAGGGTCTCTCCCAGAATGATCCCTGTCAGTACGGACTGACACCTATAGAGATCCTACCTGCACGTTAAAGCTGCTTACTCAAGGTAAGACAACAATGAATCTAGCCCAAATTGTGGATGCATCCTGCTGCTGCATGGAGATGAATGCAACTCAGGACTAAAGTTTCATACATCGCCTCACAAAACGTAGCTGTTCGCTCAATAATTGTAAAGGTGCCCCCTGACATCTTTATACCTATCTCTGTATTACTGCTGATGCTTACCATAACATTTTCTTGTTGTGTACATACATATACAGAGTGGCATTTATTTCCTCCTCTCCTCCACTGGGCACTTGTTACAAGCCAAAATGATAAATTCTTCCAGCTTAAAATTGCACGAACCACTACAAAAGGGCCAATGCCAARGCCCAATGAGCTCCTAAGGTTCTAAACCCCCTACAGAAGAGAAAGAGGCTTGCTTTTGTTATATAGATACAGTGTACATTATAACATTAGACTACAGTTCTACAAAAAGAGAAATTTCAAGTAACATTATAAGTAATCAGTACTTGCTCACATACTGAACGTGAGCTAAATTAGAATTAAACTCCAAAAGACAAATCATTCCCAACAGTGTTTCCCATGTCCTTGTGACTTGTTGTCTTACTGTAATTGGCAGTAAATGCAGAAAAGCTGCAAGATTTTTTTTYCTATTATTATTATTATTACTCTTTCTTATCTTTTCTTCCTCTCTCTAACGTCCAGAGCAGGCTAGACTACTTCACAGGGAATTCTTTCACAAATTTTTCAATTCAAATCTAAAGCTGAAATGATTTTCTAAGGCTTTATATGAAACAGAAGGTGTTGAAAGCAGTCAGTAGAGTGGGTTAATTGCAAAACTTCAAGAAAAATGGTAAGGCAGTAYAGCAAAACAGATACAGTTTCTGAAGCAACACTGAAACATGTAACCCAAACACATTAAGAAATGGCCTTTAGGGGTTACCTCAGRTTACAGCACTTCAGGCTTACAACAGGTGTGAGGATTTGTTAACTGAGTGACAGAGACTCATGAGTGGCTGTTCTCTGGCTGCACTGCTGGAGAGTGAAGAAGCTTGCATAAAATGTGAACAGAATAGGGTAGACGAATAAAGTCTTCTACAGGTTTTATTACATTCTGTCACTTTAAAAGTAGCTATTACACACTTGTATCAAAGTCAAATATCTAAAACTACTGAAAGCTGAGGCACAACAGAACTTCAGGAAAAATGTTCTAGACAGCTGGAACAAATTCACTTTCTGTTATTAGTATATTTATTTCTAATGCTGATCACAGGGACTTTCTGTACTAGTCACTTGAATCTCTGTGATGCGACAATGAGCAACACTCGCTATACAAACAGCTTAATTTCCAYATTGTAAATTCTGTAAGCTGAAGTGAGAAACCAATATAGCGTGCATTTTTAATGCATGTCAGTATCTTGTCAAAACACTTGATCTTTTACAAAATCATGCTCCAAGTTGAACACAGCCTCTGAATAGAATTGATGGGGTTAGGAAGTCGGATGCAGCTACAATGCACATTTGGGGATATGCAGCTGTTTGCCTATCATGTGATGTGGAGCACATGTTCCACATTCAGCAATGCCCTAACACTCTTCCCCTCTCTACCCTAATATTAAACACTGTTGCTTCCTATAATCCCAAGGGCTTCCTGCATATTTTTATATGATCATTAATAGCTTTATGTTTAATACTACACTATCTTCCAGTTTTTCTCTCCCTGCAGCTGCTTTAGATATCATACGCTGCAGAAAAATAGGTATTTTATATAATCCATCCATGCCTGAGAGGGGAAGGAATTTTCCACTTTGATTCCTTCAACGACATGAACTCTGAGCTTTGTGCCATGACACTGTTTCAGTAAATCAAATGCTAGACTAAGATCAGACCTATTCTACTGCCATCTTTGCAACTGTCCTATCACGCAATCTTAAAATCACTTCACTTTATGCTTTCGTAAAACATGTTTACTACCAAAGGATGTGCCTGCAATTTGAAGGCAGTCCGGAAGTGCACCTACAAAGTAGACTAGATTGCCACGCAGGATGTATGCCTGCAATTAAAAGGTCAGATTTCCCTAAAGCATGTCCTCAAAAGACAARCCAGAGGGAGATTACAAAGTGCCAGACAGCCTACCAACAGCTCTCCAAGGCAATCTTGTGAATGCTGAAAGGGAGAGAAAGATCAGGTGTGTGTGGATACTGCAGAGGCCACCCTGGGCCAAACTGTCTTCCAAAGGGAGAGAATGCCTAGCACTGCATAGTGCTTTTAAAGAGCTAAGAGCAACCTCTGCCCGTGAACACTGCACAAGGAAAAACCCACTGCTATCATGATAATGTTCCTTTGTTTTGAGGAAGTCCATGAATACGAGACTGTTGGAATTAAAACCTAGAATCTTARGGGAAGATTCCCAAGGAATCTAAGACTCACTCATGCCCAAACTGCAAGTCTATGGATTCACATGCACACACCTCCATGCCTTCTAGCAGAGGCCTGGCAGGATATACCATTTAAAAAAAGTCTCCTGACTCAAAATAAGTAAGTTSTCCACATTTGTCTTTAATAATTTTCGGATCTACATGCGAAGCATAACTCTTTTATAGAMTACCTAGTGTTACATATAAATGGGATGATCCAGATTGCCAAGGATGACTACATTCAGCAACATTAGTATTATTTAGAATCTTTCTTTAGAACATCTCCTGTTTGATCTGTAACTGGAAAAAATGCAAAATGAAAGAACCTGGGGTAAGATATTGAAGAAAAAAAATTAAATACATCTCTTAACACTTGAATGAATCTCTTAACACTGCACATACAATGGCAGTAAAATTTCACACTAGTCTTCAAACAACAACTGTACAAGCAGACAAATGTTTTTTGAACTTTGTGTATCTCTACACATATCAGAAGGATCCTAACAGCCTCAAGTCAGAAAGGCCTGGAAGATATTAAATAACTTACTATCTCTCTTATATCAGATTTTGATTTTAATGCCAGAAAAACAGCAAAAAAAATCATCAACTAACTGAATCTTGAGCATAATGCAGGCAATAAATTTTTACTGCCAAATTTTTGCTTTCTGGATAAGCTATAGCATGTCTTCTGGCAAGAATCTAACGTGATTAAAAATCTTGCAGTAATGGAAAATCCCACTTGTTCAAACTCTTCTTCTTTTTGTTATTAAAAATCTGTGCTTAAAGTTTGAATTCATTCCATTGCTTACTGCTGTAACACTTGTATTCTCAGGACATTTCTAACTTATSTATGCACACACAGATTCATCCCACTTTTTTAAAACAGGATCTAGCCTTCTCAGTATATGCTACTTTTCCAGGCAACAGAATCTACTATCTGTTTCTAAACTCTTGACATTGTGTGTAAAATCATATCAAAATGCTGATCTTGCACTGAAAAGCAGCAGCATACTTTTTTTGATGAAGGTGACTATCCCTCCGATCTGTTGGTATCATACCAAAAGATTCTATTGTTATTTGATCAGGTCAAAGTAGTATTAGTGTTCTGAGAGCAACATCCGAAAGGACTACTTCATTGTCATTCATGAGTAAGAGGAATCTTTCAAAATTAGTATAAAGCAAGATCTCTTTTTAGAGAAATATTTGAAGTCTCTTTATGATGCATGTAAATGTTTCATATACAGAATTATYAACAACAGATAGTTAAGGAAGCATGTGAGAATTTATTTTAGCAAACTATCATTGCATTTTGTATAACTGAATTCAGCATATACAATTCATATTTTTAAAACTCAGAAGTAAAAAAGACTAAATGTACACAAAGTGAAGTATAGGAAATAACTGAAGTGACCTAATCCTAACACACAAGAGGAACACTGACGTACATCTAAGACTGCATGTAAATGGTTGTTGGCAGGAGTTAATGAACTAAACAGAGGAAGCAAGTGTAACTGATTATTAGCACAAATCAATGAAATCAGAGGTACATTAAGTTCTACATGGAACTGGGCCCTGAGTTATTACATAGAAGTATTTTGAAAGMAAACCACAAAACTTTGCTAGAAACGAGAGCTTGTACACTACTGCAGAATATTACAGATTTGTAAGTAAAAAGGGGCAAAAGGACTTGACCATACCTGAAATGATTGTAACAAAAACTAGGTTTTGTTATGCTATTGCTATTCTTACCAAATGCTTAAAGCCATGGAAAGAAAGAAAAACAACCAAAACCAAAGCATTAGAAGAGTGGTATTTTTTGAAGACAGTGCATTTGTATCAAATTGGTATGTTTGTATCAAATTTACTTTGTATATCATCTACTTAGAAAAGATTATAAAAAAATGTATGTATAACATCAGCTTCTATCACTACAACATCCTAAGTATCTTGGTAAGCGTTTTTAGTAACTTTTCTACAAAATGCAAGATTTAACACTAATATAACTTTCTAACCTTTTCACCCATATTTGAGAATTACAGATAAATTAATGAGGAAATAAGTGATCTTACATAAAAGTACAGACTCATGACAAATTATTTTGTGGTAACTAAAAGAACGCCCTCACACCTGTGGAATCTGAGCAACACAACATAGTGCTTACTACCTCTCTTAAGTGAGAGATCTAATGTAGCTGAATGCTGTGTAAGTTCAATGATCAAGAACCTTGTTTCTGTAGCAGATCTGCTGGGAGCACGTTCATTGCTTAACTAAGAGAGTCACAGAGAGAGATGTGAGAGTTATTCCCTTGGTGAACAAAATAAAGCATAGAAATGTTAAAGAAATGTTCAATGGAAAAACCCAGTCTAGTGCAGTCTTTGTTAAACTGAAAGCATGCAGAAGACTAGACATCATCACCTCTCATCACGAACAGAATACAGCTATTATTGAAGAGTCAACTTAAATCAAATATGCTAGATTAGTCAGTGACTGATCAGTTAATTTAGTATTCTATTTCGCAGTGTTAGCTTTATGCATGTCAGCTAAGAACAGTATAATATTCTGYGTTAGTTGATATAATAAGATACTGCCTCATCTACAAATCTTACTGCTTACATTTTCAATGGTCTATTTTGATGCAGTACTTTTAAATGATAAATGTTTAAGACCTGTATTATACAGAACAATTTCTAACTATATGTAATATAGGAATTAATTCTGCAGTACAGCATTTATAATAGAATAATTTATTTTTAAGGGAAATATAACAGGAAAAATATTTAATAGCTGAGCATATTGTAGTTTGTTACCAGATTGTTAGCATGAGAAGCTATATTTGAAAAAGATAACAGATGTCCTTGGCCATATTTGCAAAAGCATTTAACAGTCTGTAATGATATTACGAAGAACAATTTTCAATTTAAGTTGACTGAGAGTATCTTGCTGAGGACCAAATTTTTTTATTCTCTGGTCACTTATTCTCTTATTTCTCAGTGTGTGTATATATATATATGTATATATATATTAYGGAATGTATCTATAGAAGTAYACATACACTCCTTTAGAGATGTTTATACTCACTTTCAGGTGTACTCAGATACTATTTGTAGCTAAAAATAATATTACCAGTAATTTTGGTGGGATTTTTAAAATGTAAYTACCACAGAATATTGCATTTGATCCTGGAATAACACACACACGGAGTTCTTTTTAACTGTCTTCTCCCTTCATCTGCACCTTTTATGAACCTTTATTAATTCTAAAGTATTTGAGGATTAAAATCCTTAAGTTATGAATCCCATTATAAAAAACACTGTTCACTCTTTGGCCACATAAAATGTAATCCAGAACTAGTCTGTAACAAATCAGGTTTGTGGGAGTAAGCTAAGTGACAAAACAATCTATATAAGTATTAAGGAAGACCTGAAAGTCGGATACAGCAATAACATATCCTAATCCATGTAGTTCTAATACATACACAGTCCCACACTTAGTGCTGCCATTTTGTGTATATTCTGCAAGGAGAAAAAAATCCTAGTGGGAGCTGTGAGGCAGGAATCAAAAAGAAGTATTTGCAAAGCGACATCGGTAATGACAGACTACACTGTTCAATGGAGCCTATAAAGACATTGCTTCAAAAGAAGCAACTTGACCTTCAGGCTGCCTAACTTCTGTAACACCCAAGTGAAAAGCAGAAACAAAACCAGTTCTCAAATGTTATATTTTAAGATGGAGTCATTAAATAATGTTTTGGTAGAAGTGAAAAAAAAATGAATAAAGAAGTTTTTAAAAAAATCTAAGCAAAAGTATTTTCAAATTAATACTAATGTGAAGACAAATACCAGCTGAAGAAATGCATTGTTTTGTATTTCTAAATATAGTCTTAAAATTTACATCATTTTCCAATCAGTTCTGATACAGCAGCAGTAAATCTGAGCAAGAGAAACTGGTGATCAAAACAAAAATGAGATAGTTAAGTGTACCAAGCAGTACTGTCTTTCTTCTCACTGTACCAAACAAGAATTTGTAGTCAAAACACAAAAACTACTGAAAAGCTACTGAACTTCATTCAGTCATTTAAAAAGCAAGCTATATGATTAGTAGAATTTAAATCTTTAAATAGATTTAGAAAAGTAAGAAAAAATGTAACATTTTCAAGTTTTTCTTTTTGTACTGTAAGTTTTAAGCTTGTTAAGCTATTTTGGAAGGTGTGCTGTGATGTGCACAGAGCAGAAAYTGAGGGCCCTTCCCTTCTAGGACCAATATGCAAAGACCATTGAGAACATGATAGAGCCTGGAGCCAAACTAACAAGTTGACTTCTTCCTTCAAATCTATGGTTCAAAGAGCACTTAGCTCTTACAGATTCAGGTCCATAAAGAAGCTGGGTGAATGGGCAACAACAGCTAGGATTTTTTTTTTTTTTTTTTTAAACTGCTAAATTTGAATGCACATGGAGATAACATGGTGTCCTGCACTCCCCAAATTAACATCTTCTCCCCCCTTAAAGTAGGGCAAGCCCTTGAATTAGTTTTTGTTTTGGTGTTTTAAATGGCAGGGAACAGAAAATATCCTTCCCCTAGTATTGCTGTCTATTAACTGAACTGTTTGTGGGAAGAGGTGGCAGGAGAGTGTCTAGGGCAGCATAATTTATGGTAATTGTAACCTTCTGTTCTAAAATTTTATTTGTTCATCAGGCAGCCTTCAAAACAGGGTGGTATTAACACTGGGAATGGTAGATGGAGATGTGCTTTTTGTGCATTTTTATTTCTAAAGCTAGATCGGTCTTTTCTCCCTATGTCCAACCAACACTAAGTACTGTCTTAGGAACTTCATTACTGAAAAAAATCAAAGTACTGCTATCACCTAAGTTCTTTCCCCACTTATAACAATGTACTAGGTTGAAATTTTTCACAGATTTTTCTTCCTGAAGCTACCCCCTACCACATGCTGATGGTATTGATTTTCCTTTTACACCACAGTATTCCATTCACTCTAGTCAATGGCTATTATCCACTGACAGAACAATTATCTGTAGGATCTCTGAAAAGAAAGCAGCTCCAAAAGCATGCCATATAATTTTACATAAAAACTATTGCAGAACAGTTCCACCAGTCTCAGGTCAATGCAACCTTTCCAGTATAATGTGTGAAATCTATGACTACTTGTAAAAAGTGCTTAAAAACACATTTTATCATTCAGCTGTGACAGTATTTAATATTTTAAAAAATAGTAGTGGCTTTACTTACCCTGGACTTGAGGGAACCTTCCCAATTTTCATCCACATACCTCTAGAACAGCTCCTGCATAAAGCTGTAATTATATAAAGAAATTGTTAATAAAAAATATATATTACTAGTTTACTTATGGCACATAATCTACTGAACTATTTGTCTCTGAGGAGAGCACATACTATTGTGTTGATGGTAACTACTGAGATAATTAAGATACTAAATAGAATCACAGATTCCAGATCAGTCTCTGGTTTATTCAACTGTTCACTAAAAATACATGATTTCCATTCATTATATTAAAAAAGTAATACCTAGAACAACAGCTGAGATTTACTGTTGTTGGGAGTAAAGTTTCAKGTTTTTCAAAAATTGCAATCAGGTATGTTGCAATGGGAATTATGGACTAAATTAATTATGGACTATGAAATAAAGAAAGCTTTATTTCTTCCTCCCCAAAGATACTAGGATACTTCTCATTAGGTGAATTTTTCACTTCCATTTTAAGCCTAACTTTGGACAATGAAATACTGTTCATAATAAAGATAAGGCAGTGACTTCAGATGTCTCATTAGGGCTAACTACTAAACTGCAGAAAGAGGATGGATCACATGAACAGGACGTAGTTGCAGTAATATATACAGGCTGAGCTCGTATATATTTCATGCTTGTACTCAGATGTCAGTCACTTCAGCCAGCTGTGCAGGATGTTCAGATTCAATTTTCTTAAAGTATAAGATTTCAGTTTTATAAAATTGGATTATCTAAATTCAAAACCTCCATCAATCTTGCATACTGACATAGCTTTTAACTTTTTTTTTTTTTTTTTTTTTTGCAATATAGGAATGCAATTGATTCCATAGTTTGCTGAATCTAACTATAAATTAGCAACAGATTGTTCCTGCTTCTTAAACAGAACTTCACACTGTAAAGCTAGATTATTTAACACTTTTATCTTACATGCAGTCGGTAATACTGTATACCAAATAATGTCCTTCCAACTGTGAAACCTCTCTGCCTACACAGGAGTTGACAGAAAAAACTTGAGTTAAAAATTTTTAATCCAATCCATCACATACTAATTAAGACTCCTGCTCCCATTTTCATTTAGACAGTATTTTCATAACACACACGCATGTCAGGACTTGGTGTCAAGGAAAAAAAAATTTACTGAAATAAAGTAAAACTCACATTTCACTTAAAATATGAACTGTGAATTCATGTAATTAAAAATAAGCTTCCACTATGAGATTTAATAAGTATTAACGCTTCTGAACAAGGAGTGACAAGTCATAAAAGCAAAATAGATACAATATGACAGAGATCTCAAAATAAGACAATTCTATTTAAACCTCATCACTGATCTCTCTAGGCATTACAGACAGCCAGGAACACATATCTATCTTGGGAATATCAATCTTCTGAATTCAGGTCAAATTCAATATTTGCCTAAGCACTATGGATCAGAACACATGAAATACTCTAATCATTTGCTGGGAAATTATGACTTCTTGCCAGACCTGAACTAATCAGTATCATCACATCCCCAGGAAGTGGAACTAAAAATATTACTCCGCATTATCTGTTCAGAACAGCATCTCAGAAATGTGCTTAACTACATTAACATTTTCAACTAAACATTAGATTTAAGATAAAAACTAGATTTTGATTGTTGAAACTGTAACTCTTCTATGAAGCAACACTTTAATATCTTTAAAATCTGGTATTTTAAATCTCAGTTCACCCTCAAATAACGCTTTTTAATTAAAAAGCCACTAATAAACAGCTAATTCTGATACTAGCTTGCATAATTAAAGTACCTCTGGACCTAAAAAAATAAAAAGTAACAAAGATAGATGAAATACTGAACAATGACATTATAARCTTTGCTTACCTTGTCTCTATTCACTGTTCTTTAAAAAACACTTAATTATATCAACAAACTTGGATTCAGATATTTGCATGTTCACTAATGCACTCAACTTTTATAGTGGTTCTATGCTACTGACAGTAGTCTTAAAATTTTTATATTAAGAAGTTAGTTTAAAGAAGTAGATATAAAGGAATAAGAAGCGTTTTTCTAACTAAATTAATTATTTTTTATATATGTGTATAGAGAGCTAAATATTTAGGATAATGGTAAAGTGACCATTTTTCAATTTTCATTACTGCAAATAATTCTTACAATATATGCCTTCCTTTCAGACAAGCTTTCTATGGAAGCAAGATCACTATAGGAATCTAAAATATGTCCAGACATACTTTAATTATAAAATACTCTCCATTTATAACTCCTAGCTAATAAACTGAAAGTACAGTTTCACAAAGGAAACAGCTCAATCATTGATGTCTATATTCTGAGACATACTCTGCCATAATTGAAGCCCAACCGTGCTGATACAAAAAATTCAGGTCAGTTTCATGCTGGGACACCAGCTGCTCTATACTGTCTCTCACTAGATGGCTAGACAAAGACCAAAAAAAAAAAAAAAAGTTTCATTTATAACTGCAAACAAAGGTGTCTTTTGCTAGAAGCACAGGTTTACTTGCATCATTTAAAAAGCYCACAAGAGCATACTTGTTAATATCGATTTCTGTAACCATCGCATCATGTCCACAGCAGAAGTCCTGCAAACTTCTTTTGTGAAGGCATTTACTGTATTCAAGTATTACTAAGAATGACATGTATCACTCGGTGTGCAGGCATACAAATATGACAAATCCATTCATTACACCATACTTAACTCAAATTAGCTCATTTTAGAATAATGCTTCACTTGTTTTAGAGCTCATCAAAGTCAGCTTAGAACTACAAGCAATGAATTCAAGACTCTCTAAAACTATTACTAGTGTCCATTTTAACATCTACAATAAGTCCTATTATGGTTTCCAGGCTGATTCATGTCTGCATCCATAAAAACAACTTAGCTTGTTTTAAACATTCTAGCAGTATGCTTTCCAAGGCTACTTTGACARAGTCTGAATTTTTCCCTCATCTTTTATAAAGCATCAAAATTGGTTACATTTCACTCAAAAATTTTCTGTAAGCACCTAAAAATCTGGAATAGCTCAGACTCCGCTGTAAATAAGATGACTCTTCAGAATGGAAAGGAGGAAAAACACATCATCATCAAGGTAAACATGACTGATAAAGGAAAAGAGGTAATTATAATAGAACAAAATACAATTTATGCAAGAATAAAAAGAATATAGAATATAAAAAGAATAAAAAAAAATCTGTACTGTAAGAATAACTGTTCCACCAGTTGAAAACAAGGAACCTTGACATAGGTGAAAGAAAACTAAGATTCCACCTGTTATTAGGAAGGGAATTAAATAATTTCTGCAAGATGAAATTCCAGCAGTGGTTCATTTATAAACAGGTACTGYAATCACAATTATTTATGAGAACTGCACAGAAGGAAAATTACATTGCAGCTATGAGACTGCTATAGAACCTTTAGGGCTTACAGCTACATGGGAGTTCAAACCAAACAAAACTGAAAAGACAGCACTTCTCAGAGATTGCCCCATGATCACGATACGGTGACACATTTATAGTAACCATCATGTCTTAAAACATGCAACAAAATGGGRTGTTAAGATAAAGCCACACACTGGCAAATAGGTATCTTAGGGTATCTCGATTCTCTCCAATATCCAATATCTAAGCATTTCCCTCTCATAATATCAAATGTTTTAAAAATAATGTTAAACTCTGAGAAAAAGAAAAAAGCATGACTTACCACTACTGCTAAAATCCTGGAATTTTCACTTGCCTCAATTACAAGACAATCTCCCACTAAACATTTACCAATAACTAGTATTTTTTTCCAAATGTGATCAATTTACATTTTTATGAAATTCATTGAAATTTTGATTTCTTGGTACTATATAAGCTAGACTGCCAAAAAGCCACTSCTCATACCAACTCACATTATTTTTTATCTTTAGAAAAAAGTTAGTAAGAGTCACGCAGCATGACTATCGCTGTTCTCATTAGCCGCAGTAGCTTGGTATGTGYGGATGGGTATTGTTTTAGAATTATTTAAAATATTTTTAAAAAATTAAATTATTTAAATTAACTGTCCCCCCCACCAAATAGCCAAACTGCAAGTAAATAATTGATGTTTGTTCTTTTGTCTGAGAAATGAAGTTACACTGAAAAGATATTTTGGTACGTTTTTTTTCCTCTTTTCTGAACTTCTACAGCTACCACCTGAATTGCTATTTTTACTAGAAAACTGAATTAGTTAAGATACAATTTAGTAAGTATTTTATTTTATATCAGGGAGAGAACTTAGGATATTTGTATGGAAGGTGAGAACTTGACAAAAATCACCCAAGTCTTCCCTGGAGATAAAAAAATCAACAAGAATCTGCAGATTAACAGAGCACTAGTCAGAAAGCCTCACTGCCAGGAACATTATGAATTACTGTTCTGTAATGCATAACAGCAATAAAGTCATTGCTACACACACAGATCATTCAGAACTGAGGTCATCAGTAAATCTAGCTATACAGAAACCACTTTCATTCACAACTTATTATCCTATGGAAGGAGATGTCTAACTCTAAATGCAAGTTTAGAAACAAAGACTCAAACAGTCAAAAGACAKCATTGTCCAAATTAGTGTGATCAGGGTGATGTATGATAGTAAAATTCCTTTGAACAAACCCAAAGCAGAATCTAAGCTCTGCTTTATTTGCAGCAATGGAAGTTCCAACTGAATATAAGGGGGAAAAAAAAGCACAATGAAAGTGCTTAAGCACTGAAATAAGTTACCAGGAACAGCTATGGAATCTTCATCCTTGGAGAACTTCGGAACTTGACCAGAAAAGGTCCTGAGCCCTCCGCTGAGCAAGAGATTCAACTTTTCTTTATTCTGTATATGCATAGCGTATTTACGCATTATTATTGTAACTGTAAGCATACTGAAAATATGGCACCCACATAGGATTGTTTTATTTTTGGTATTAAACAATTTTCTCCTTGTGGCACTGTATAAATATTTTTGCTCTTTAAAAACAGTAACAAGAAAAAAAGAAAAAAAGAACCCCCCCCACACACACATACAACAGCTGAGTTTTTGCTAACTTAGCACTCTGAAATGGCTTAATGCAAGGTCAGATGAGCAAAAGATCTGGCCCAAGGGAAGGGGAGAGACTTCAGAAGTTGAGCAACCACCAATTTAGACCTCTGTGAAGCTGTAGTCTGTATTAGGTGGTGTGAATGACCAATATATTGTGTGTGTGTGTGGGGGGGGAGTAAATGGAGGAAGGGAAGAGAGAATAAGGGTGGGTAAATGTGCTTATATTGTAGGCACCCTGTCATTTGAAGCTGGCGAACAGAAGTATGTAAGCTAAAATCTTGAGATAGTTAACAGTTTTCAAGTTCCAATTTTGCAGTATGCTGTCCAATTAACTTGGTTTGCTACATAACCATCTACTTACCTCTAGGAGTAAAATCCCTGAACATCTTTTCTATTCCTCAGAAACTCTGCTTATATTGAAAAAAAACCACTTTAGAAGAACTGCAAAGAAAACATTGAGAACAGAGCTCATCAACTGTTAATTTGACTTGTACCAATGCACATGTACCATTTCCTTTACCCCTTCTTTTTCACTGACAGGGCTATAAAAAGGTACACACTAGGTAAGGCTTCTCCTCCAACAGACAAAGAGGATCCTCTAGTCAGTCTGGTAAGATGGTAAATTTCTGTGTTAGGCACTGATTACTTATCTTAAGGAACTTATCTAGGACTTCTATTTGTCAATATTAATTTTCATTAATGATAACATGTACAAAAGGAGAGGAAAGAGTGTATATTGATATGACTTACACCACTGAGTCATCATGAAGTTAAGTAGTTCTCTAATTTTACCCATAGAGTGGAAAAAAAAAAGAAGTGAGAATGCTTCATTGGAACCATACACACTACAAGCCTGGGGCAGAACAAGCAGGTAGCCAACAATAATTTTCCTGTCCTGCTTTAATTAGCAAAAAGAAAAAAAAAAAAAGAAACAACAAAACTGGGTCACACAAGAGTAGTCCAAAGCATCAGAAGTATTTAAAGCCATCTTCTCTCAATGGTTTCAATAATCATTGTGAATTTCGCAACTATCTGGAGTTTTAAGAAGCAAGTCTGTAGAAGCCTGTCACCTTATACCTCCTTGTAACCTGTAACAGCACACTTAGAAGGTTTGTATGTGTAGAGAARTGGCATTTTAAGATTTCTATTTGATTTTTTAATAAAAGTAATGAATATCATAATTACAACTGAAATGCTTATTAGTAAAATTACATTAAATATTTATTTCATTTCCAGGAGGGTTTGACACTAACTCCACTGAAAGAATAGGTTTTAAGTTATGGCCAAATTGTTCCATAATGAGAASAGAAGCACTATTAATTAGGATGAAAATAATCTGTAGGGAGGAATAGTTGCTACATACATACCAGAATTTTTAAAGGCCTGAGTGATAGTTTCTGACAGTTCTGAGAGACAGCTCTAATAGACTAGAGAAAATCAAGTCTGCACAGGCATTTTTTTTAACCTGCAATTGAAACAGGAGTCTACTTTCTTCAGAACAAGTCAAGATGTATAGCAGCTGCTAGTTATTTGAGCTAAATGGGTATAATTTGCTCTTATTTTTTATACATTGTCCCTCACCTCCATATTGTTCACTCACAAAAACCTCTCATGTATTGGATGATATTATTCAGAAAGATGTGGCTAGGGTGGAAGTAGGAGTCAGAGTCCAAGTTAAATATATTGGTGTAAGACAAATTTTAAGTTGGGAACCTCCTCATTCACAGCACAATAATCCATTTTAAGTTTCAGAAATATTTTCATTATGTTATATAGTTATATCTAGTACAAGTTAGGCAAAAAATAATCCTAAATTTCTCATGATGTTAGCAATGTAAAGGCTAGATATTCTAATAYATTACATGCTTTGACTGGTTCTTTATCATATTTTGACAACCTTGGATATGTGCACAAGAAAAAGCTGCTAAAAATCTCAAGATTTCACATGTTTTTGCTGAACTTTGTACAGTGATGCAGTTATTATCCATCTTTGAGTGACTTTAGAATTATGCATATAGATTTCTGTATCAATATTTACCCTGTTTTACAGTAGAGCCATATACTATCTAAACATGCTAACATTTCAGGTATATAGTAGACACATGTGATGCCACCCATGACAATTAGCCACCTCAGCTGTATATTCTAATGACTCAAATTGCTTCGCAAACTTTTGCTTACATTTGATGTCAAGTTACTTAATTCACTAAACTGCATGTTACCACAAATATTGACTATACAAGTTAAAAATGCTCAAGTTCAACACACCTTAACGTGCAAAATGTATTTCAAGCTCAGTTTAGAAATCATATTGATGACTTGTAAGGGTAGTAGCAATCCTGCACAGTACAACTGCTAAAATAGAATACATCGTAGATTTAACATCACATGGTTGACTCTTAAAATCAAATTGCACTTTGACACAAATACATTTTTGCAGACAAATCAAAGATTWTAATATACAATAAATGAGATATGCTTATATGTATGTCTGAAATGATCATATAGAGTAAGTGAATCTGCAGATGGAGTGCAGCTATTTTCAGGTACTGCAAAATATGGACAACCTCTCCTGCTACTACAATTTCACGCACAGTTAGCTTCACCTCCATTTCATCCTTCTACATTTTACACACTAGCAGTACTCTGCACCTGACAGACTTAAAAACTTGCAGCTGTCTAAAGCAATACTGTTTAACTTAGCTTCTCAATTAGTCTGAAGCTGAATGCAAAGTTTCCAGAAGAAGAGAAAATAGCCAAAAAAAGATGTTTGGTTTACCTACAGCAAAATTATGAAGTAATTAAAATATCCAATTGGACAGATGTCAGCACAAGTTAAAAATAAGAAAAATACTGGGTAACAATAGCACCTTATTGCTATTTTCTGGAATGTCAGTTCACAGAATACCAGACTAAGAACAAGACCAGAATGAATAAACATCATCTAAGGATTTGAAAGAGTTGAATTCTATAAGCATATCCTATATGGTGTTGCACTGATGCTAATCAGAATAAAGGATTTTTAGGACTGTGCATATTTCATGGATTATTTGTGAAAACTAGTGACAATATATAAAAATGCTTATGAGCTACCCCCCACACCTTTAATTTTAACTTCTCATTTAGAAGTCAGCTGCAAGTCACACAATAAAATAACTCTCATGTTTTCTATTTCTAACCTGTACTGCATACATTTAGGGAGAATTAACTGCAAATCCTAAAGTCTGACCTGGAATTCTAATAGTTTGCAAATCTGTTTGTAACACAGGCAATCAACATGCCACGTCATGTGATGGGGACAAGTATCTGCTCAGATAATGGACATGCTARATCATGTATTGAGATCACGCTTAAAAAAAAAAGTCCATGCAATTTGAAGATGAGTCACAGTGTTAGCACCATTACTCTGGAACTCCGAAACTTTTAAGGTCGCTAATCAGCAGATAGATTATCATACATTCAGTTTTGTGTTTTTAGCAGAAGATATTCTTCAAGCAAATGGGCAGATGAAACAACTTTTAAAGATTTTAAACATCCACTAACTCTTGATTATCAAACTTTCAACAGAAGAAAGATTTTTATGGTAATCTGAAAAGAATAAAGAGAAAAAAATGACAGCAAAGGGCACTCAGTTTTTCTGTTCTGCAGGTATATCATAAAAACACCACCTTAGCAAAAGGCTACTATAATTTAGATTGTTCTTAATTATTACAAAGGAATATGAGTAAAATCTTAAGCACAGTTACAGACATCTATCACAAGTAGCAGTATGTTAATCCAAGTCAATCCAAAGGAAAATGATTGTGAATACAATCTGTTAAAATATTAATATTCATGCTCAATTCTCTCATCTCTCATTTTCCACTGGGTAGTCTTCAAGGGAAGTTACTCAGTGCAAGTTTCAAAAATTCAGTGAATCCGAACTGTACACTTCCAAACAGTGGCTGTGCATGAATACAATAGTGTAAAAAAATTCCACCCTCTGAAACAGCATACAAAACAATATTAGGAATGAAGCTGTAATTTAGCACTCAACCATATAACCACCATGGTAAAACAATCCAGTATTTCTATTCACACACACACACACACGTGTGTGTGTGTGTGTGTGTATATACACACATATATATATACACACACACACACACGTGTGTGTGTATACATATATATATATATGTATACACACACACACAGAATTGAAAGACTGTATTTAAACCTGCATATGAAAATGCATAGTAATATCACAAGCACCACTATAATTCATACTGATATTTAATATGCCAGCTCCAAATCTCAAATATGATTTATATTAAATTTCTTCAATAACATCATAGAAATAAGGCAGGAAAGACTAAAACCCAAAAGCAAATAAGCAAATTGTTTGTTTGCTACAAAGTCCAAGCAAAAAATAAAATAAAAAAAGCTAGAAGCTAGGTAAACCAACACAAATAGATAAGAAAAGGGCTCACTGTGAAGAGATACGTCAAACACTCAGACCCCCTTGCAGCACTTTCTTTTGTTCTACTACACTCAGTATGAATAAAACGGAAAAAGTCTTGACATAAATATTTTTGTGAAGTCCTGACCCCAAAACAGCATTTGATCAATTTTACACGAGTGTGCTTAACCACATGATGAAATCTACATCTTGTTCAGGATAACTAGAAAAAGTATCTATTGATTTAAATTCTGATTCTTGTTTGATTCGAATTTTATTGAATGCAGCAATGTTTAGAATATAAAATAAGATAACTGGAAAAAGTATCTATTGATTTAAATTCTGATTCTTGTTTGATTCAAGTTTTATTAAATGCAGCAATGTTTAGAATATAAAATAAGATACATCTGAGTAAATTACTGATAAATTGATAAAGGACAGATTTTTCTGCCTCAAAAGAAACCATACTGACAGAAATCCAACACATCTTCTGTAGTTTATTTTCCCAATAAATGACAACATTAATTATCCTACACACACTGAGGCAAAATTTTAAGAACACTACCTGAACTAATATAGGTGTCTCCTTTATAATAGGAAGTCAGGAAGCCTTGCTCCTGCCACCACTGTTGATATTGGCTGTATACAACCATAGCGTATTTGCCGACCCTTTCCTGTTTTTCCATTCCTTGTCAGTACATTAGATTTTCATTAGATTTTATTCAGAAACTTTTCAGCTTTTGTATATATCATATATACACATGAAACATACACATATACATGTGTATATCTATATATATATATATACACACACACACACTTACACATACCTACATATGCACATACAAAAAATATATATATACATACTGGAGCATTTTCCAGAGATAATATTAAATATTCCTTTACAAGATTCATTTACYTTGCAGAGAGAAGTCTTGGATATCAAGTCACATACTGACTGTATTGAAATATTACTGCAAGATTTCCTTTGTTGATATACCAAACAGTGTGATTTAGTCTCCACAGACACGTAACTCTCACCTTAATTAATTTTCAGTACCTTAGTTTTGATAGGAAGAAACTAGTAATTATCAGTCTTCCATAATTCTCAAACATTTGCTTCCTGATATTTAATATAGTCTATTCAACACTGCAGTCAGTGATATTTTAAAACTAATACACAGACTTTTTAAATATTATGGTGAATTTGATTGACATAAAAAACTGCTAGATTTCCTCATTCATTTAATGTTGGCAGCTATTTAGCGATCTCCTAGCCATTAATAGTAATTTCAACATCCCTTCTCCATGAATTCTCTACTTTTTAGATACTTAAGTGGTCTTCTATGTATTCAAGAGAACTCTTAAAAAGTATTTGAAAGTACGTATTCTTTTGAAGAGCTGTGCGAGTATTCTTCCTTGCTTAAGTACTTTAAGCAAGACAGGTATTTATACACTATGGATAAAGGAAAGGTTCTATCTTAGYCTAACTGTCTGAAGTAGAGCACAGGCTGTGAGCAAGAATCCCTAGTATTTCTAGCTGTTACAACTCTTCCACTGCAGAATGGAGACGAGCAGCTCAGTTTCTGCCAGGCTCCTATCAACGCAAGACTTGGCCCAATGGCTGCAGCAGCCCTTTGCTCCTGAGGACATACCTGAACTACCCTAGACTGTGCTCAGGAGAATCAGAGCGAGGCCCCATCTGCCTCCACACAAAAATTTTATGCTCTTGCTCTATGCCTGCTGCTGACTTATGCAGTCTGAACAGCTAAAAATATCCAAGGGGTCTTACAAAAGAATCTAGATACAATTTCTGAGATAGTTTGTTAGTACAGCTGCATTTTACAGGATGAAATATGAAAATAAATTTCTTATTAATAAAACTTAGAAGAGCTGAGATGTTAACAAAAGTACTTTAAAAGAACACATTCACAAAGGCTAAAAAAAAAAAAAAAGACAAAAAAAACCCCAGGAAAGGCTAGTACCAAAGCTTACTACCTGAAGCATTATTGACATTTAACCATTTGAGATCTTCACAAGTAGACTACTGCAGACAGGGAGGTTGTACTGATGATCTTAGTGAAAACTTTCAGCCTTGACATCTGAACTTTGCCTTGWATACCTTGTATCAGGGAAATTAAGTTTACAAAGTTGACTCAACTTAATCTTTATCATGCTTCTCAGTTACATACCATAGTATGATTCGCAACATGATCACACTGAGAAAACCCTACTTTTCTGTATAGTAGTACCTGGAACTCTGTCAATAGTTGACAGGTACACTTAATTATTACAATTTAATAGCAGAAAATAATTGTGCTTACTCTTCTGCTTTTATTGAACAAATTTTATCTGTTTAAGGATTTTTACAGACTATGAAAACCAAAAAAAGTTTTTAGCCATCATACTACGGCTCAATGGCCAAGCAACAGAAGTTCAAGATCAAGAAGTACATTCTYCTTATCCTTTATTTTTGTCCTATATATCTTTCAACCTAAACGAAGTTAGGTTGAACACAGTTGCCACTAGTCACCATGCAATAGAGAAGGGCAGTCATAGTATCAAAGGTGCCTCTGCTCAGACTGGGACATTTTTTTAGAGAAAGAAATATGACAAGCCTTCAAATCTAGACCCTGTGTATACTAGACTATGAAAAAATGTTGCATTTTCCCCTTGAGGTTATAATCCATGCATTTTTTTTTAATCATACGCTTTATGTGTTAAAATATTCCACAGAGGGTTTGGTTCAAAACTCACCTTTCTGGTTTCCAGCTGAGCTTCCTCTTGGCAGCACTGCCTGCAGAATGGATCCAACTGATTCAGACTGAACTGTCCAAGAAGGTTGCAAGAACTACATAGCAAGTTACTGGAGAAGCCCAGTTCTCTGCAAGCTTCTGATGACAACTGTGCTCCATATACAGTTACCTGAAAAACAAACAAAGCTATACTTCAGTATTAAAATAATTGTGCAAAAAAGGAAGATTTTTAACACTTTAGCCATTAGAAAGAATAATTAAGTCTCTTGTGGCCACTTAACAACAACATGCAATGTTCAGCCCTAAGTGCAAAAACTCCCCACCTTATTTTGAAGAATAGTGTTAAAATAAACAGCAAATTCTACTTCAAGGTATCACATTTGCCAAAATCCGCTTTTATCTGACCACATCTGACCACTCTAATATCTGTGTATTGCTAGCTGCAAAACAAGCACAAGAAACAMCACCAGCTTGCAATCAGCTGAAATTGAGAACAGTGAAGCTCTCTGAAGCATGCTCTCCTGAAGTAATTCTAGTAAAAGCACAGCACTGAAAACACACTTGGAAAATAAGTATAACAGCAAATCTTAGGAAAAGCACAACCAGGGAGTGATGAAGTGATCCAAACTGCACTGTAACACTCACAAGTAGGATTATAATTTTGTTTTTGCATTAATGTTACAGGAAAATCATGTAGTAAAAGTGAAAGCACAGATAAAACCCTATAGTTCTGATTTACTAGTAATCAGTTAAAATAMGTGATTTAATTGTACAGCTTCTATATATAATATCAATTTTGTTTTAGTGAGCAGCCAAATTTTATCAATTTACTTAAATGATGTCATTTGTTTTTTGTTTTCATACCCTCATTTCCTTGCATATGGATTTTTCAAACTCTAGTTTATGATGATGAGAGTAACTAAAACGATTTTTCCTGGACCTTGGTGTTAGCTATCAACCCCGCTATGGTACTTGACCATCATTTTTTCCTTATTTGTGAGCCTGTTAATTTAAGATCAAAATGGTGTTACTGGCATTGACATTTTGCTCCCACTGGCAACATTCCTCATATCTTTCCACAGCATAGACCTAGAACATCTGTGCATGTCAATGCAGGTCAAAACTCTCCTATTTTTGGAAAAAGACAGTTTATGAGAGCAAGTAAAATCTCCATCAGAACAGTGTTCTCAGGGAAGAAGTTCTGGTTACTTAGCAAGCTCAAAGCAGCTAGAGAGTACCAAGATGGCAAAAAAAAAAAAAAAAAAAAAAAAAAAAAAAAAAAAAAAAAAAAAAAAAAAAAAAAAAAGGGAAGAGTCATCCCTAGAATTTTTCTCAAATTTTAGTATCCTGGCTGTTGTATAACTCTAAAATAAAACATAATAATAGTTTCTGTTTAGGATGAGAAAAGAACTCTCACATTTCAGGAGCTAGGTTCCCATCAGAACCAATTATCTAACTTTAATTTATCAAATTCTCTAATTTTAGAGAGGCACATTGATGTGCCTCATTTCAGTAGTACGCTCTCCTTTACAACTTTGGTTTCACATTAGATAATATATTTACAGAAATACAACATTAATATATATTGCTTTAAGAAGTTCTTAATAGTTTTTAAAGTAAAAAAAAAAAGTCTTCTGTATAATGTCACATCTCTGTAGCTTATGTGAGGCATAAAGGGCATCAGCTATGTAAAAGACAGAAAAGCAACCTGTCTGGAAAATCTGGGTCACCAAGTAATGTTATGCTGTCACACAAGAGGGGCAGTCCTCACAGGACAGTCTCGAGCTAGAACGCCTAAGTCTGCTAGTTTCACTTTTCAAATCCATTCTTAAATTTGCTTCTAAGGATAATCCAAATTACAAGGTTTACTACGACACACACACAAAAAAAATCCACTAAAAGCTAGCGAGGAAGCCTGTAAATTCATTTCCAAAGTTACTGCAAAAACTGCAAAGCTCGCCAGCAAGGTAGCTCAGAGCCGAGGCGCCAAGCAAAGCATCAGGAGCGTTCAGGAGCGTTCAGGCTCCACAACTCGGCTCTCGCAGTCTGGAGRAGGAGAAGCAGCAGCAGGCAGGAAGGGAGGGGAGGGGGCGGCCGCAGAGAACGGGAGCGGAGGAGAGGCGGCCGCGGTGGGGCGACGCGCCGGACGAGGCCTCGGGGCAGGGCGGGGCAGGGCCGGGCCCGCTACCTCCGCCACCCGCTGTGCGACACGTCTCACCGCCACCCCACCCGCCCTTCCTCCAGCCTTCTCTTCCTCCAGCAAGCGGCAGCCACTGGAGGCCGCGAGCGCGATTAAACGGGAACGGCCCCTCACCGCCTGCAGCCCCACCATCAACCAGAGCCAGCAGCGCCCCRCGACCGTTAGCTCCGCGGCCGCTACCATCTTGGTGCCGAGCCGCTACTGCCAGCGTCACCGGGAGGCCGCCAAAGGCCCCCGCCTGCTACAGGTGTCCGCGCACCGCCCGATGCGGTAAGGTGAAGACTTGCTCCCAAATCCCTGGCAACGCACAGAGAAGAGGCTAACGAAGAGCCTCAGAGGGAAGTCTGGAGCGATGCTGTTTTTCTGTGCTCAGGGTAGCGCTTAACAGTGATGCTAGAGGTGGTGCCATTTCCTAGCCTCAGTCGGGCACGGTCTAGACAGCCCTGAGCGAGGGCCCTTTCTCGTTCCGGAGTTTCGCTGCCAACCAGCGCGCAGACCTGTAGCCCCGAAGATTGACAGACACCCTGACCAATAATATTGTGCATTTGTCGAAAGCCGGGGTACCTGTGCCTAATGCGGAACGGGCACGCGGGCGGGACTTCAGGAGCGGCCGCCCAATCGCGAAGGGTCGCATGTGGGCGGGACATCGGCTCGGCCCGGCGGCCGAAAGCGGAGGSAGGAGGAGGAGGGTCAGCTCCATGTGGGCGGGGCGCCGGCCGTCGGGGCCAATGCGATCGCGGGAGAGGCGGGCCGGCGGCGGCCCCGCCCAATGGCGGAGGGCGCGTGGGCGGGGCCGCCGCCGGGCAGTCGGCGGCGGCGGCGGTTGGGCGTTCGGTTGCTGAGCAGCGCACGCAGGCGGGGGAGGGGCGCGCTGGGGCCGCCGCGCGGCGGTTGGCGGCGGGCGCGGGGGGCGGCGGCGGCGGGCGGCGAGGCCCCGGGAGATGTGAGAGCGGCGGCGGCGGCGGGCCCTGCCGCACGCCCGCGCCCTTCCCCTGCCGTCCCGTCCCGTGCCGTCCCCTGCCGCGCGCTGCCCCGGCGGCGGCGGCTGCCGAGGCTCCCGCCGGCCTCCGCGGCCGGGCCCCGCGTTATGTCGTGATCGCGGGCGGGCGGCGCTGCTGCTGCTGCTGCTGCTCATGGGGCTGCTCAGGATCATGCTGCCGCCCAAGTTGCAGCTGCTGGCGGTGCTGGCCTTCGGCGTGGCCGTGCTCTTCCTGGAGAACCAGATCCAGAAGCTGGAGGAGTCCCGCGGCAAGCTGGGTGAGGGGCCGCGCAGCGCCGCGCCGCGGGGGAGGGACCGAGCGGCGCGATGCGAGGGCGCCGCAAAGGGGGCCGCGGGCGGCGGCGGCGGCGGCCCTGCCCCCGAGCTCGTCCGGAGGCGCCGTCCGCGGGGGGAGCGCGGAGCGCAGAGGGCCCGGGGCGGGAGGCGCTGCCGGCGCCGCGGCGCCTCGGAGCGCGGAGGCGCTGGGCGCTGCCGGCGCCGCGGCGGCCTGTGCGCCGCGCCGCAGCCGGGGCGGCCGGGCCGGCGCGGGGACTCGCCCTGCTGCGGCCGCTTCTGTCTTCTCGCCGCTTGACGTCCGGCTCGGACTTTCCGTTAAGGCGCGCTGTGGTGAGGAAGAGCGCGGTGCAGAGGAAGCTGGGGGCATCGTGGTTAATAGCAGGTTGGCAGTCGGTTCCACTCCCGCTGAATCCAACGTGCTGCTTTCTGCCGCTTTTGCTGGGTGTAGTTAGTGCTCACCTAGGTTGTCACTGACCAAAATAACGATGAACTTGARAACTCTTGTGTAAGATTTCTGTTTTTCTGCCCTACAAAGCAGCTTTATAGATTAATTTCTTCCAGGTAAGCAACATCTTGCTTCTTGATCTGCTGTAAGTTGGTCTGCAGAACTTGTATGGACATCATATCCCGTAAGAGTTTCAGGGATGTGGAGGAATGCCAGTTTGAACCTAGTTTGTGGTACCTAGAAGTTGTAAATACAGAGCAATGAGACTTCAGATATTTACCAATGCATGGGACTGAATTACAAATATTGCTGAATTGTCCTCTCATATTAGTTGATTGTGCTAAGATATTTAGATTATGAACGTTTGAAGCTTGTAGAAAGAAATCTGCATGTATGATGTTCCTACTGGTCTTTAAACCAGAAGTGGACTTTGATCCACTTCTAGTGATGTGGGAAGTTTAACATAGCAAGCTTCCAACAGAGCTGGAATCAGCATGACATGATGTTAAGCCAAGTGAATGCCTTAGGGATTTTACTTCTCAGTATTCCTTTTCCATCTTCCTCTCTCTCAACTGGATATTAGAGATCAGAATCCTGGAAATGGCAGCAGTCGACTGTAAGAGTTATGTGACAGTCTTGCTCTGCATATTTTTCATTTGGAAGTTTGAAATAATTAGCATCAAGGCATAACTTTCTGTGGGGACTCAGTTACTGTAAACAAACATTTGAAGTGGAAAGTAAATTATATTGGAGGATAATTTCAAGTAGGTATTAAGATAATGCTCAAGATTCGATAGAATTTTGTATCCCTCTATTTTAAACCGGCTGATGCCAGTGGCTTCAATGCCTCCGTTGCTGGCAATGGATGTTACTTGAGGAAAATCCAGCTCCTGGTATGAAAGGATTAACATAACGTAATGTGAGAATAAAGATTTCTGCTGGTTAGACTTCCTCTTGCTTCTTAATAAATGTGCATTGAACATGATCAAGTTACATGTTTAGAGGATTAAAATACACATCTCATTCTGCTTTGGAACAAGAATCCAATTACTCTGTTGTACTGATTTTATTTTTTAAGAAGAAAACTGTTGTATAGGCTATTTAAAAGTATGATAGAAAGATTTGCTTTGTGAACAATTTATGACTGATTCGCTAAAACCTGCGTAAGGAGAGGAAAAAGGGCATCCTGCAATAGCTTTGATATTAATCCATGTTTTTTAACTAGAAATCGTGCTTGTTAAAAAGCT
The DNA here is from genome assembly GCF_003343005.1 of Rhea americana. Classification (NCBI taxonomy): domain Eukaryota; kingdom Metazoa; phylum Chordata; class Aves; order Rheiformes; family Rheidae; genus Rhea; species Rhea americana. Next base: position 12,772,138 of record NW_028186149.1, read on the forward strand.
TCTGGCTGTCTGAAAGTGTCCCTTTTCGCATATTTGGTATGTATTTTGTAAAATAGCAAATGTTAAGGTTTTATAGCAGAAATTACTTGAATGTGTTGGTGATAGTTCTACTGAGATGTAATATAGAGAACGACTTTCTCTAGATCAAACTAATTAGTTGGCTGGATGCACTTGAATTCCAGTCCTTCCCTCCCAGAGAAGGAGGGGGGTGAAGAAATAATGATACTATGATTTCGTAATAACAGCTGAGAAGTCTTTTGGCCTGTTAGTTATGTTTCAGTGTGCTTTTTATCTTAAAAGTCGCATTGTATATAATTTGGGTGCTGCTGTATTGACCTATGATATGTTTTTGTTTTGATATATCAGATAATAAACTTGGAAACTAACTGTAAAAATTAGGCTATGACTAGGAAAGCAGAATGATTTCAGATTTGATAGCAAATAAAATAATCCTTGTTGCGCTCTGATTAGTTCTACAAATAATATTCAGTCATTAATATTCAGTCATTCAGGAAAAAAGAAATGGAACCTCTTTCTTCCTGTAAGCGTAATTCATTCAAATAGGCAAAATTCAATCACAGTAGGGAGTTTTTTCTTTTAAGTTGAGAAGTAGAAGAGATGGAAGCAAATAATCATCACAGATAACTGTTTTTTTTTCCTCTTTCTGATAAGATTATTGTGATCCTAATATTATTTTAAAAATCTTTATGTACCTTTGGATTTTTTTTCCATATTAATGATATATCTCTAATTCAAAAATAAAAAATAATCGAAAACCTCTCTGCAGCTTTTGGGCATTCTAGGCTCTTCTACAATAGTTTGTAGTGGTGAAATCATAAACAGAGCGCTATCAGAACCCAATTTCAAGTACTTTTTTGGTGAGATTTGTACATACAGCTATTAATCCTTCGTACTATCTTCAAGTTTACACATAAGAGCAAGTAACTTGGCAGTCTCCCCAAACTAAGCTGTCCCTCGTTGTTAGTCAGAATTTTAACGGCTTTGTTTTAAGCCTGGTTTAGGTACTTTTCTGTTAGTTTAATCCTCAACGTTTACCTTTCCACACGCAGTACTCCCTATTAGAGTTGCCTGCTCTTGTAACTATCAGTCTTGAAGTAGAAATAATATCTGGTCATCCTCTTGGGATTTTTTGTAGGCCTGGTGGGGTCTCCAAACCTCTGGTTTAAACTGGCCTAACACCAAACACATGTTTCTACTCATCTCCTGTGTTTCCATTAGCGTTCATTGTAAGTTGAATCAAAGAACTGATGCAGCTGGAAGTAATCCAGCCCTCTTTCTTCTCCCTCCCCCAAAATCTTGAAATTATAATCTGACAGTGGTGGGGGAGGAAGGAAAGAGGGAAATTTGTAATGTTTTCTATTTCTTATGTTAAAAAAAATCATTGTATTCTAGATTGGCAAATACTGCAAGCACCTCAAGGCTGAAATGAGGGATGGGAAAGACAGGACCTTATTTAAGGAGAAGGTTATAGGATTGATCAGACAAGGTGAAGATGGGCAAGAAGACAAGGTGGGAAAGCATTGCTCTTGCCTAGGGTGGAAGTGATTTAATATTGTTACTTTCTAATCATGCAGTAGTCTCCATGAAATGGATTTTGAAAATAGTCCATGTCCAAATAACTTAATAAACCATAGCAGAGAGATCAAGGATTCAACAACTTTATTACTGTTTCAGATTATTCCTTCAGTTCATGTTGAAACATTGGTTAGCTTTACTGTGGGACTTACTTTTTCTGCTAAGTGATAAACAAACTTCAGATCTGTTAATTCAGTATCTTGCGTTCAGTATACAGAAATCTGTCACTCAGAAATTCTTAATATTTTGGTTCATTTTGTATTTGAAAATGCACAAATAATTAGAAAGGTGGAAGGACATTCTCTTTGCTTAAATTCAAAGAAAAAAGATAATTGCCACTTTGTATTATTATTATTTAGTTAATTTTCCTGCACCTGTGGATCATGCTGGAGTAGTATTGTTCTAAGTGCTGTACCTAGCAAACAACTGCTTTTTTTTTTTCAAGTGAAATAATTTAACATCTTAGTGATTAAATCTTAAGTTTTCTAGAAATCTGAGAGCATCTCATCTTTAGAGATTTTAGGCATCTTCTGTTTTCTTCACTTGGATAAAACCTGCTGTCTTTAGACCTGTCAGTTGCAGGCGTTTGGAAAATCACTCTGAAAACTGTCTCTCATAATACAGTATACCTGGTTATATATATATATATATAAATATATATTATTTATACTTGGACTTAATTTATAAAGGATATTTGGCAATTGACTGTGGTTTTGGCTACATGGAGCTATGCAAATAATTTACCAGCATTTTTTTTTCAAATATAAATCTGTTACCCATTAGTTACTTTCTTCTGAGTAGCATAAGGCTTTCTTTTCAGAGGCTATTTTCTTGTGTACCATGTATCTAGAAATAGAAGTATTAATGTTGCTTCTGCAAGTATATCTTTAGCTGGTGAAACATTCTTTCACTTCGCTTTGCCTTGCTGAATCTTTCATATTTTCCTCATTTAGTCACTTCATCACTCTTCCCCTTTACCACCCCCCATTTCTTTCCAGGCACCTTTAGAATAAAATTTTAACCACTCCCAGACTATGCTCATCCTTCCCATTGCAAAGTATGTAATAGAGAGATTGTATAAAATTTTATTCCTTGAATCAAGGTGGTGTGTGAACTCTCTTGTGCATATCTATCATTTACTTAAGATCTCACTCTGACTTGACAAGATTGATAGTAATTTAGTCCAATATTTACCTGGATTCATGACGCTGAGAATAGCCAGGTTCTTATATATCATGCACAATTGCATTTTCCTTAGTGCATCTTTGTCATATTTTTGCTTCCATGCTGTGTGTTGTGTTTGTCTCAATGTAGTTTAGGACAGCTTGTGTAGCTATTGTATGTCCTATAAAGGAAAGCAGTTGATCAATCAGCTTTTCACATTGATAAAAAAAGAGTTTTTAAAGATGAGAGGAGGGACAAACTCAGAGGGATTTTGTAAGGTTTCCCTACAGTGTCTACAACTCATATATGGAAGCTTTTTTTTCACCTGGAAAGTCTCAATTTGGGAATCAGCGTTCCAGCTGCTGCTGCTTTTTCTATGAAATTGGACTGCTGGTAATGTCTGGACCCTGACCACTAGCTGTGACAAATACAGAACCGTGCATGTTCTCAAGCACATACCAAGGCAGTTTAGGCTTGCTTTATAGGCTTCAGGGCTTGATATTACCTCTTTTTACTGACATTCCCATATCTCTGCTTCTGGCAGTAAAACTAAAATGGGGCAGAGCATTTTTTCTTTTTTTCTTCCCCTTCTCGAAGAGAGACCCTTTAGTAGTCTCAGCGTGAGAACCTTTAGTACTGTTGAGTCTAGTTGGCAGGCTAATGCTTTTGGTGAAGTAGGCTTGAGTGTTAGCGACTGAGTGAGGGCTGTAACTTCCCTTCTAATATCCCATGCTTTACTAGACAGTTACCAGGCAAAGTGATATTTGTGTTAAAGATATTTTTGAGACCCCTTCTGAGAATAGAAATGAAATGGACTTGGGTAGTCAGATAAAGCATTCAAGTCCAGTCCCTCCTGACATACTGCAGTGGGTGAGGTAATCACCAGATAAAGCATTTCATCTTTCTATATACTCCATCACAAAAGGTCAGATTTGGGCTAAAGCATCTATGTATTTTTTTAATGCACTAATTTAAGAAAGTTTTTAGAAGAACACCAAGGCCTAAAATACCACCTTCCAGGAAAATCCTCAAATAGAGCCGTGACTACGATCAATTGTTTCTGGAGGATAGAAAATGGTTATTGGACAGCCAAAGATGTGCCATGCTTTTCTCTGTTAACAAATGCAATAGTACAGGTGTAGGTGAGAGAGGTTAAGAAATAGGGAATTAGTCCAAGGCTGGGAAAATTGCAAGAGATTTTTCAAAGGTATTTAAGCCTTCCTTTTCCATATGATTGTATTTTTTACAGAGTAAGGGAGATTGGGTTGTTTCAGTAATGGAGTATCTACAGAAACAGACATTTCAATAATATGCTTGGCTCTGAAAGGAAAAGTGGTAACAACTGTTGAAACAAGAAAAGGCAACTTTCAATGCCTTTTATTGCCCTCTGGCCAAGCCAGCTAAAAGACTGATGTTATGGGATAGTGCCATACCATTGCTTTCTTTGTTTTTCTTACTCATTTTCTGCTTCTGAGTATGGAGAAAGTAGCCAAAATTTTCATGTCTGCATGTGTTTCAGTGTCCTTGAAAGTGAATGGTTGCAAATGGCTATGTCTTTTTTTTTTTTTTTTTTTTCTTCCTTAGTTCTGACTAGAGATTCTCATTGAAGGCAGTAGTTTAAAACTCAAGCAAAACCCAAGCTGTTGCTGCCCCTTCCCTCTGCAAATTAGAGTTAAAATTGACCGGTCATTCATTTTATATTCAAAACAAAACAAAAACCTCTTGATAAGCTATTTAAACTTACTTTGGAACTATCACAACAAATTAAGCCTTTGCTTTGTAGTTTATCATATACCTCTGAAATGAAATACATCTTACAGCTTTTTCTTCCTTGTTTCAGAAAGCTGACATCTGTGCAGACTTTTTTTTTTTGGGGGGGGGGGAGGGGGAGGGGCACAGCTTTGTATTGCCCTCTGAAGTTAGAGACGTTTGAACTGTTCATGAGCAAGTGAAAATCACACATTTCCATATCTACTGACTGGCAACCATGAGTCATTGTTAGAATTTTCTGGCCAAACTTATCTCATGTTCTAATAACGAATGCTTTCCTGTAAACTCTTACTTCTTTTTATGAACTAGATGGCTTATGCATACTATCACTTAATTGGCTCAAAAGACAGCTATTTTTAAGGAATTATATGTAATCTGTAGTTGTTGATATTTGAAATGTATTTAAATCTTGTCAAAGCGGTATTAAAACAGTGATAAGTGCTTTGCTTGAAATGTGGTGCTGTCTGTCTATGTATATATTAAGGGCTGACCTAGCAAACATGAACTTGGGCTGTAGAAAAAGCGCCAAACTCTACGTGTATTTGCATAACTTTTTCAACTAGAAATAAAAGGCTGAGTGAAGAGTTCAGTGTTGAGAGAGGAGGCATCCAAARTTTTGCCATCTGGGTGCAGCGTTTTATAAATATGTACAGACTCTTGAATGCAACGTCTTCCTGGCTATATGGACAGGAGGATGAGCAGTGTCTTATTCAAGCCTTACTAGGTTCCTGTGTTGCTCAAGCCAGTCATCAGCTCAGTTGTGTTTAACTACTCCACTCCAAAAAGCTTGTGGCCCTGTGATGTTCTTGTGTTCAAAGCCTAGAATCCTGAGAAAGGCCTCCATCAGAGGAACCTTTAGTCTCTGCAGAGAGAGAAGTCAGCCTCTTTTCTTCTTGGATCTGGGTCAGTCAATTCTTTCTTCTCCCCTCTGACTGCCCGTCTTACGAGTTTTGGAGAACTRAACTCCTTCCATTTGAGATTCCTACAAGTTGTTGGCTCCTGGGTTTAAATATGAGTTGATATCTCGTTGCCATACTAATGGTATAAATTCTCAAAACCCGTGGAAACACTCATGTTGCGCACACATGTTTCTGTGTCAGGAATGTCTGATTATCAAAATATCAGTGTTATTGCAGGATGTGCCCTTGAATTCTGGGGTCTGTCTACTTGATGACTGAGCAAATGACCTTGGTAATTTGTCTCCTTGTGCGCTTATTAGTGAGCCTCACCAGATGTCTCTATGTGCAGCATAGCTTCAGTTCAGCACATCAGAAAACGGAACAAAATATTTCAGCAGAAGCATTACGAAAAAAGTATATTAGACTTCCCCAAAGGTATTTCAGGTGGAGAAAGAACATCTCCCAGAAGTGAAGCTAGCTGTGTGCAAACTAAAAGCATTATGGGATTCAATACTGAGTGCTGAGATGGGAATTGAGGTAAGCATGATTAAATGAGTTGCCCAAGGTCACTTGATGATCCAGGAAAGCAGAGAAGGAAAGATAGTTTTTTCATATGCCAGGTTAATCTCTTAATTGCAGTTCTTTGAAGCTGGAAATAACATTCTCAGACTTCTGTGGGTGAGCTGTACTTCAAAATCAAGGATGTATCCAGAATCACCCCACGGAGGTTTGGCTGGCTAAGCCTCTTAGTTGAGGGTTCCTACAGTTGTAAAGGCTCCTCTGCCTTGCAGTAAAAGAATTATCCTATTCTGTTTTATGATATCATTCCCTGCTTTGTGAACTAATCTTACTTGTCTTCCATCCATGCTGATACGAACACCTCTAGCCTTTCCTTCCCTTTCCCACTACTTTTTGCTGCTGATGCTCTTGTAAAAGTATTATTACCCCATCTCTCTGTGCTTTGTCAAAAAGCTGGTAGGAACACTATATGCAAACAAGGAGACTTGAACTGAAGTAGAAACAAAATAAATATTTGGAATGATAAATGTATAAAGTACAGAGAGGAATCTGAGCAAAGTTGCGAAAGAACACTATGTAATTTCTGATCAAAAAAAGAGGATGTCTCACTACGAAAGGTTTGGTACTTTCCCAGCTCAAGGTGGTGTGTGAGAATTGCACCTAAGAATTCAATTGCCTCTTTTAATCCTATATTGATACAATAGCTTACTTACTAGGGTGAAGCTTGTACTTGTAAAAGCCTGATTGCCAGTCTCTGTAACATTTAAGTAGTTAATGGTAGTAACTAAAATCACTTACAGCTGTTTGGCACCTGCTGTGAAATGGGTTGGAGTTCATTCTCTTGTGTGTGGATGATCAATCTCAAAATTAGTGTTTTACAGTGATTTTGACCCTGACTTGGAGTCTCTGTTGGGGACATCAGTGGGGATAAGAGCGGAGCAGCACAGTTCATTGGACTATCTTTTTCAAATAGAATATAATTTTATCTTAAATAAGCTGAAGCTCAGTTGCTAAGTTTAAAATAATATTTTTTGTTCATCTGTAAACAAAAGGAAGATGAGCATTTGAGGATTAAATCTTCTTTAAAAGACTGGAAGTTAAATTAGATTTTTTTTCTTTTATATGCACAGACACTGATAGAAAAAGCTTTGTGAATCAGTGAATTGGATGTGTGGTGATAGTATCTCCTTTTCCCTTGTGCTTAAAGGAGCAGCCCCCACCTCCAACCCCCCAGATCCTCACAGCACAATACAAAGGGGCCTTAAAAACCGTAACTTTGGTTGGGGAAAAATTCCCCAAGAGCAGTCTCAGGAGAAATCTGCCATACAGCTGTGTTTTGAGGGCAGGTTTTGCAGCCCTAGTATTAGGAAGTAAGCAGTGAGACTGCAGTGCAACACTGCAGCTGCAGGCACGTGCAGAAGGCTGGTGTGAATTACGGGCCTCCGAGACACCTGCAGGTTACTCTGGAGTCCTCCACACTCTGTTTTCAAACAGGGATAAAAGGTGACTCAAACCTGCAAAGGGGCTTCCTTCTCTAGGGCTGCATGTTCCTGCCTTTCTCCTGGAGTTTCATATCCTTAGTTTCATATTGAGTATCTGTGTGTTCCTGAATAATGAACTTATGGATGTGCTTTAGCTTTTTCTGGCTATAAATTAAGGGTATATTCTTACCATAGAGGTATTGCTTGCAAATCTGCAGGGAGCCAGACTACATCTGAGGGTTACTTCATTCTCTAGGATTCAGTGTTTTACTGTTGTCCTGACTTTGCAATATCCTTCAGTCATCGTGGTTCCAATAACRTAACTGCTATAATAATTATTATTCAAGCATTCTTATAGTGATAAAATTCATCACAAGTAGCTAGGAGTCTAGGGCAGTCAGAGAATTAATAAGATAATTAAATTACAAAAAGTATTTGGAAAGAAGCGATACATTGCTTTGGCCTGGTCTTTGTCTGCCTTCCTTTATGTCCTTTCTCTCTCTATCTCTGTTGAAGTTTAAAATGACAGACAGCTGACATCCAATGTTTTTTGTCAACTTGCTGTTTAATTCTGAATACTAATTTGTGTTGAAACATATGTAAAACTTAAGTGCTGTTTTGATAAAACAGCATTTGATGATTTTGAAGTGTTTATGCAAACCTTGTGCTTAATTGCAGTGAAACTGTAAAGAGTGTGGGGATGGGATCTTAGATTCCTTAGATTAAAATGCGTTTTTCCCATTTACTTCCATCACTGGCTTTTTTTTTTTCTCTCAAAAGATACTACATTTTCTTTATACGTGTGTACATACGTGTGTGTGTATATGTATTTTCCCCTTGTGTGCATCTTCCAGTGTTGAGATGTAGAGCTAATTATTGAGACAAATATATTGAAAGGCAGCAGTGATTGATTTCACTTTGAATAAGGTGCAGAAAGGCTGTTAAGAACATGAAGGAGCTTGGAGGTATGGGAGCAACTGAATGGAGGTTATGCTTGTTCCTCTGAGCTTCTGAAAAGTGGAGAGAGAAATCCAGCTGATTCAGTGTTAGCATTTTTTCTTGAATCTTGTGCTTGGTTATCTTTCCATTTTCAGTAATTTTCTTATCTTCCTTTCCGGATATAGTGTTCAGCATATTCAGAAAGATTGCAAAAATAGCAAATGTGTGTTTTCTTTGAGATTTTTGCATCTCTTTACGTTAAGTGTGTGCATACTTTAGAGTAGGTTTTGCAGTGGAAGAAGTCTGTTGTTATTACGTTGCAAAGGTTGTTTAAACTTAAAAATGTTAACCAGCAATTTATTGTGTTATATTAGAGTTGGTTGTGATCATTCTAAGTAACAGATTTATGTGATTCTGAGAAGGGTTTGCAAATTTAGAGTAAAAGGGAATGAAGTCAAAAAGTATGATATGAAAATGATAAAATCTTATTGTGACACATTAAATAGACCAAAATGTGTCTCAAACAAAAGTAGTCAATCATTTTGGCTAGTTTGGTGTGTGAATGATGTATTACACTGAGGAGCAGAAAGTAATTCTTTGCAAGATCTGTTTTTAACTTGTTGATTCTTGTAGTGTTGTGGATTTTCTGTTTTTTTTCAACAAAAGCCGCTGTTTTAGTTCTACTATAAAAATTCTAATGTTTTTTTTGCAACTAAAGTATACCTTGAAGTAGTGGAAAACCATTTGTGCACTTGGGGAAATGAGCAAGCAGAGCACAAGCAAAAAGATGACACTCCTGATCAGATCATAATCAACATGCAAAATGTCATATCTAAATTTCTTACTCTCAAAGTCCTTATTTTCCATGTCTAGTAGGATCATAGTTGAAACAAACAGGCATCTCCTTCCATAGTCTGTGGTGAGTGTACAGTCTGGAAAGGCTTTATTCCCATGCTATGGGATAAGGACAGAAACCTTGTCTAAGTGACTTATATCTATTCACATATATTGACCATAAYGGCAAAAGCCAATGTGGTATTTTTACAAGGATTCTTGGTCGCAAGTGTATTACCACTTTCTGAAGTTGATATTTTGTGTACCAACTACAAAATCAATTGTTCTACGATCTGTGTTAAATAAGCTTTTAGAAAGAAGCSATGATAACAGTTGATTTTGTTGTTGTTGTTTTTTGGGAGGGGGGTTTGTTTTTTCTTTTTGTATACACTTTGGAGCCAAGATTTTCGTGTGTCTGATAAATCAGTAAACCTTCAGCAATGTGTGTGCTCTTAAAAGGGAGAAATGATACTTTCCTGTCAAAATGGCTATAATTGTATACGAGTCCAGCTGCAATRTCCAATGAACTGTACTGAGATGACAGTAATGCTAAAGTGGTTTCCCTTTATCAAGTCAGAACCCGTGTAAATGCTGAATGTCTTGTAGGTCACCACTCCTTTTTTTTTTTTTTTAAGAAAGGATAACACCCTTACGAAGGCCTTGCTTCTTATTTGAAAACACTTTTTTTTTTAAAATAGGTTTCTGAGCAAATTACCTACTGTACATTAACTTGAATGATGCTGTCAGCAGAGCAATCTTTTCAAGATAAATAGCTAATAAATAATTTGCTGTCTTTTGAGGAAGCAATTAGATCTTGCTGTCCATTTTGATTACTTCAAATAGTATAAAGGAGAATTGGACTGATTTTTTTTTTAAGCTACATTCTATTTACAAAAATAACATTTCARGAGTAGATATTTTGCTTTTTTTTGAGAATGTTCTTGCCTTCAAAATGACCTTTTGGAATATGACCTTTAGTTGAATCCGTATTTTACTTCCGTACTATCCTCCTACTTGTACTAAAACAGAWTTTTTTTTTAGATACTTCTAGATTTCCCTCTCATTCCTCTCTTGAATTGTTAATTATAATATGCCACTTGTTGCAGCTTYTGGTGTTTTAAGTGAAGCTAAAAATCAGAGCATCTGCTTCTTTTTTTTAAGTAGTGCCTTTTTAAAGTTTATTTTCAGTATGTGTGCTTYGTGTTTTTGACTATTGATCAAGCCGTAAAAAGAACTAGAAAAACTCTGGCGTGGTGCTTTATTCAGACTTCTAAATGAGTGGTTATAATCTGTTTGTTTTGTGTGTGCAGTATTCTAGGTCTTAGCTGCTATGAGAAGTACTAAAAACTTAATTTTCTAGCAGGCTAGTAGTCTTTTAAACCTTGAATTGCCTCTCAAACATACTTTCTGAGTCAAAAGCAAAGGCTGAATGACCAGAAAGATCTGCCTAAACTTGCRTTTAAATATAGCAGTCTCTATTATGAGTAGTTTTTAGTACTCACTAGAATTTTATCTTTGAAACTATTCAGTGGTTACAGTAGTTAGTGTTAGGTAAAAACTTTTCCATGGAATTGAATTGATGAAACTTCTAAACTTTGAAAAGAGGTTTTGGTTAATGATGTAGAATCACTGTCAGTCATGGAGATGCATAGGTGGACTTGGGAAGTCACAGCGCTTTGCAAGATGCCTAGGAATCTGACAGACGGGCTGTCAAAGTTAGCCATAGGAACGTCAAATGTTGTTCCTGCAGCAGGCTGCCCAGCGTGCTGGTGGGAGACTCTCACCCCGTTGCTAGCTAGGGTGATAAACAGAGGTGTGCCCAGGCAGCAAAGATCAGGGCATGGAGTATTAAGTTTAAGCACTCTTGATTTTCAGTTAAATTTAATGCTTTGGGCTTTGAGCTGCAGTGGCTGAGAAGATGGCATATGTTTGCTCCTGCACAGGAAAGGACAGCAATCCCTTCATCCAACCCTGGAAAAAAATTACTGAGGATATTCGTCAGGCTTTAGTCGTTCATGAGGCATGTTAAATGCATTTGACCTAAAGACAAATTTATCTTGTAAGCATGTGGCCAGCTTAGAGGAGAGTGTTCAGGATGAACTTTGGAAAAGGGGAAATGAGSAGTAGAAAGGATGTATATGTGAGGACCTATGCAACTGCTGTATGTATGAGCTAACCACAGTCTATCTGATTCCAATAAAAAGGCATAGGGCATTGGGGAATATGCTTATTTTCCAAACTGGCTTTCCTGTAGCTTAACATGCAAGAACTGTACTTGGCACTGATTCCTCTGCCGGTATTGTTTTTTCTGTTACACTTTACAATACTGTTAAACTCTTCTCTCCTTTCTGATGTGAAAAACTGATGTAAAACTAAGACTTACAGAAAGAAATAATAAATCAAATAGTAAGATGTTAATATATATCCTCTTCTGGTTTTCCTGTTTGTGCCTTCCAAACCATATTCTGAAAAACATGGTCATGCTAACATATTTGTGGGAGTGTTTTTTTAAACATTTGTGGTCACTGGAGCAAGCCAAAGCATTGTTTATACTGATTTTTATGTTTCTGTTGATATTTGAATGTAGATATAAGGCAATGCTAGTGTGCAAGTTAGGAAAGAGAAATGAGTGAGAAACTATTCACATATTAAAGGTGTTTTCCTTTTTTTTTTTAAAAAAAAAAAATTCATCATACACGAAGAAGGACTGAAGGCACTGAAAGAGGTTTTTCTGTTTCTTTACCGTATCAGAGAACCTTCAGGAATTGGATGTCATTTTTTTTTATTTGCTGGTAGCAATAGAGGTGACTACATGGAATTTCTAAATATATGTGCTGTCTGACTGTCAGGCAGAAGCTTTTGTTAATGTTACATTTAAAGGCATGTGTTTTGTGATAAGTAATGGGATGTAATATATTTCTTGCACTGGTGCTATAAAATTTAAGTAGAAATACTTTGTTTTACTGGAAATGGTGGCAAAAGATTTTTCAATGTTAACTGAGAGAAATACTAGTTTTCAAGAATCAGAGCTGGAAAGTGGTTTATTAAACATTTTTTTAGACCAACTTCCTCCTGTTACGTCATCTTAAAACAAAATGGAAATAAAAATAGCACTTACACCACTTATCTTCTTAACCATGAAAACATGCTGTATGTCTGACAACATGGCACTTGATATCTCAGGTAGCACTCTGTCAAGCTTAAAAACAACAGCAGGGAACTGAAATATGGTGATTGTTCCTAGGCTTGTTTTACTTAATATTAAGTATATGCATGTAAATGTAAACATGAGATGGTACACAGAGATAACTAGTATTTAAGATGCATCCTACATGAAAATCATGTTAGATATTCAGGAACTGTTTTGGATCATTTTTCTGCCCTTCATGGATTTGCATAATCTACAGACTCTCTGCAAATTTCGTTAATCCTTCAATGTTTGTTATATCAGATTCTTCATTAAACAGTGAGCAAAATTGACAGGAATATTCAGCTTTTCTCTCTCTCTCTCTCTCTCTCTCTAATGTCTAAACCTTACAAATTCATATTATGCAGGACTAACAAGTAGTCCAAAGCTTGTCCAACAGATAAAGGTTAACCAAGTGCAGATAAAGGTTAACCAAGTGAAGACATAAAACCATAAAAACAGGCTGGTCTTGTTCAAAACCTTTTTTGCAAGGAATTTTAGGAGCTTAAAACACTGTAATGTTGAAGGATAAGAAATGGATTCATTTCTAAATTGACTAAACTTACTGTTGTCTTGTAATTTTGATAGCACTTTTTATAATTTTCCTGCAGTGTTTAGTATAGGGCATTTTGTGGTGAYGGGATTTTAAGCAACTGCAAGCTATACAAGATTGAATATGTGAATGTAATGTATGCTAATGGATTGTATATATGTCATTGTCTTTTCCCTAGGAGACCCTCATACAGGTTTTGATGGTTGTTTTGTTTGGTTTGAGAGTCAAGAAGCCTTGTTTGGGGCAGTTTGCAGACAGACATAAATAAATACTTTGAGGATAATTATTTTAAGTTTATCACTGCTTCCTGTTTGTTCTAGATGAAAGGTGAAAATCATCTAAAAATATTCCAACATTCCTGAAAAATAATTCACTTCAAAAATTTGCATTTCTTAGCAATTTTGGAGGTGTGCCATTCAAAAAATGCTTGCATATATGCCAAACAGCATAGGAATTAGTTGCCAGAAGTAGTCTTGGATAAATATGGCTATTTGTTTCTCTAACACTTTCTTTAGAAAACAAATGACAGTTGGCACTTTCCCAAACCATGGCTGGGCTGACTGCGATAATCATTCATTTTAGTGCTATTGTTTTATTGTACTGCAGACTTGACAGAGTACAGATTTTATAAATGTGAAAATGAGTTATGCTTTGATTCTCTTTTTGAATAAAGATACCTTCTGATCTAAAGCAAACTTCCTAAACGGCACTTTAGTATTTATTTTTATAAAWCACTCCATGACTGTAACCTCTAGCAGTGATCACAGAATGCTTGATAGATGAGGTCACTGTTTCCAAACTAGAATGGATGTTATGGAGRTAAATGTGATTTTCTGTTGATATTAAATGCAATAGCTAATAGCATTTTAAAGTTGTTTTTTGTTTCTTAACTGAAGACTTCTTTCAGGTGAATTTAAGATGCTTAGCATGCTTAGCATTTTTTGTTTGTTTAAAAGTTATTTGCTTTGACCAGCTAATTGGTTATCATTGGTACCTGATAATTTTATCAATAATTCTGGTGGTGCTCTTGTGACTAGAAGTTTTTATTTTACTACTAATGGCAGGTTTAGCTCAGCTGGTTAGAGCRTGGTGCTGCTAACGCCAAGGTCGCGAGTTCAATCCCTGTATGGGTTATGCTGAGGGACTAGATGATCTCCAGAGGTCCCTTGCAACCTTACCGTTCTATGATACTATTGGGGGGGGGGAACCCATGCAGTAACATGGTCTTTTATAGTTGGTTGCTCAAGCGTTGAACTTTGTGTTGAGGTATAAGTGACTATGAGGTTTCCTTTAAAGGTGAACATCTGAGAAAAAAAATTTACTAATGCTATCTACTGGAATGATATTTTCTAATGAAAAATGTAGATCTCTTATTTGGTTGGTCTAGACAACAGTGCCTGTGGCTTTCTCTGTGTTGTGTGGATATTGCTCTGTGAACCATGGCAAGGACGTAAGAATAAAGAATATTTTCACTGAGCTTTTTGCCATTTCACAAGTTAATCTGTGAACTGCTGACTGAACAGAACAACTTTTACAGAGCATAGAATGCAGCCTTCATGGACTAACCGTTAAATACAAGAGCTAGAGTCTGTTGGGGAAATTAATGCACCCTCATCTTTTAAAGAGTCCGGGTTCGAAGTAGYGAATAGCTTGGGGCTGTGGTGGCTTGTAATAATTTACAGCAATACAAGAGATGACAGGTTGGGAGAATGATGACACTAATATAGTGGGCCACCGATGGCCACCAAGCATGGAAGCCTTCCATAACACTTCTGTCTCTGCTCCCTGCTTCTGTGGAGTCCCAAGGATGTGCTTAGCCTGTTTATATGGGGGAAAATGACAAAATTGAACAAATCTTCCTATTTCAGATAAAAAGCATTTCAAAAATATCCATGAAGACTGCTATAGTACRGAAATGATACTGTCTATCTGTTCAATCTGTGTCCCTGGTAGCTATATTGCAGATAGGACATTATAAACTTGAACAAAATATAAATGCACACGAAAAGGCACTGTTCATATTCATACTCAAGTGTAAACTTGGTATTTCTTTATATAAATTTAAGAAATATTACTGTGGATTAATGTGGTACTACTGGTACCTTGTGTCACTTGGCACAGAAGCGCAGTGTCCCTCTGCCTGTTGAAAATGACCCGAGTTGGATGTGGAGGCACCAGGGTGCTCCCGCAGCCTGCGGCAGCCTGCCACCCAGCAGGTGGCTAAGTGTGGCATTTATGAGTATTTAGTGTTTATTAGATTTGAATATCAAATGTGTTGTCCTGAAGTTACYACAAAATAGCTGAAACTGCAGATGTAGCTACCTAAATAAGCGAGGAGAGGTTGTCTTCAGTTGCTCTCCTGGTCTGTGAATTTATCTAGCATCCACTAGCCATCATAAAAGCAGTATCTTGCTAGATAAACTAGTAATTGTTTGACTGGCTAAAACTGTGATGTTAATAAGAAGGTTGGGGTTTTTCGTTTTTCCATCTTCCTTCCCTCTAAAGCAGGGAAACACTTCTATTCAGAGTATCATCTTTATTGTCACCCAGCCTGTTTGTATGTGGTGATCTGCAGGCTGCTGTGGGATGTTGGAGGAGTTACCGTCTTTGAGCAGACCGCTTATTTCAGAGAGTCTTCCTTTGCTTCTTTCTGTGCAGTTTGTTCCCTTGTACATCACACAAAATGGAGCAATTCCTTTGCCCAGAGTCCTGCGCCCATCTTAGTGATGAGAGGATCCCTGTAGTTAAACGATTTCCCAAGATATTTTTAATCATTATTACATGTAGTTGTTAATTATATTTAAATAACTATCCAGTAGAYGTTGAAATAAAACCTTTATAAAGTTAGTTATATATTTTTAGATTAATTGCAATGAGGCTCATTAAATTAAGATTTCAGAGGACAAAACATATGTAAACAAGATTGTTTCAGTGACAGTACGTAATCTGTGCAGTACCTCATATTGAAATCATGCTATTAGATACTTTCCCGTGTCTAATACATGTATGGACAAATGTGTTATGCTCATTATTCAGTTTAAGTAAGCAGTAGTCAGATATGTCAGCCTTGGGAGCTCACTGGATATTTCAAGAATTTAACCTGCTTTGACACTTCCACGGTTTTTTCTTGTGAGCAGCTTGAATACCACTTACTCAGCAGTAAGTTAAATACAATCAGCTAAGCAGAGCAGCRTCCTGTAAATGATGCTGGTAACAGAAAAGACATGTAAAATTGCTTGTAAGATGATAACGTTTCATAACATTCTGGAAAAGCAACCTCATCTATTGATTTTTTTTTTCTTGTCTGCAGAGGTGAAATGTAGTCTTTCAAACAGTCTTATTCCTTTCTTGAAGACTTGCTTTATTGATCTGAAACCACAGAGCTGAAATTGGTCATATTTTAACAATGTTCTTTCTCTAATGACAATATATGCCCCGCTCCCCCGTCTAAGTGGAAAACTTGCTGCAGTATTTCTCTTGCTGGCATTTGCTGAACAGTCAGTGAGGGACTTCTCTAAAACTCTGTAAGGGCACTGTAGATGCAATGTTCCTGACTTCGCTGTGAAGGGAGAGCAGACTTCTGCAGCCTTGCTTCCTTGTCACACTGCTGGTGGTAGGCTCCCATGAAGTAGCAAGTGAAGTAGTCCACTTATCGTGAGGAACTAATCAAAATGCTACTTGTTAGTACCGCTTTGTTAGCTTTCTCAGTTAGTGATAAATGCAAGAAAATTTAGTATTTCCCTCAGAAAAAATTACCCTATTAGTATGGGATAAGACAATTTCTTGTTCTTTCTCCCTCTCTTTGTGAGAGGAGTTTAAAAGCCTCTGTGTCAGTTATCCTYGTGATAACTACGTTAGCTCTACACCCTTGTTGTGTCCCTAAATTGTAAGCTTAGGAAAGTATGAGTTACATCCTTGTAAGCTGTATGAGTTATCATGTATGAGAAATAATAAGAGAAAGTTTTTCTCAAAAAAGGGAAAATAACAATATTTTTGTTGTGAGATAACAAATAGAAAAGGCTTGTGGTTTTGGGTGTTCTTAAGTTTGATACTAGAAGCAGGAATTAATTATAAAAGGTCAGAATAAATGGGAAGAATATGCTTAATTCCTGCACATAGAGTTTCAGGTGCTTTCCAGCCTCACACGTTACTTTACTTGCACTGTTGCTTCAGAACTTGGCAATGTGTTCATAACCCATCAGTGGAACTGGAGGTGAATCTGTTATGTAAGTTTGAGAGTAAAAAATAATCAACCTAAGCTAATTTAACCTAGCTGTTCAAACTTCTGGCTCTCTAGATACAATAATGCAATTACAGTATTTTTAGACTATCACCTGGCAACCTGTGGGGTGAGGATGGGTAGACCATTGAAGGATGTYTGAAGCCAGATCTATATAACTTAACTGAGTCTGTTTAATTTACTGTCTCTGAACAGRTTTTTGTATCTCAAAACCTAGAGTGTTAACACTCTAGTGTAATGTAGTCTAATGTAATGTTTAACATTAATTTAGCAAATAATTTAACTGTAGATATGTCTGCATGTTCTTAAATCCTGCTTCAGTGAAGTTTATGCCAGGAAAGTGGATCTCAAATCACCTCTACTCCCAAAAAAACCTGTAAAAATATTCTGATAAGTTTTAAAAATGTCCTGATAAGTTTAAATCCTGCTAAGTGTTGAAACTTTAAATGACCAAAATGCATATTGCCATCCAATGCAGAGGAAAACCAGTTGGTTAGTAATGTTATAAGTGGTTAGAAACAAAATGAATTCAGGATGATATGGTGTAATATGAACTCTTGTGGAAAGTGATGTTATCAAGGGAACATAAAACATTAAGCAGATGTCTTGTTACACAGAAATTCTAAAGGCATGTTATGCACAGATTTACTGGGATGAGTTTGGAGCTGGACAGTGAATTTACAGTTCATGTCCCTCCTCCCCTTTCATATCGCTGTTGTGCTGTTTCCGTGTTCATCACATGAGAAGTTGTTATTGTATGGTTCCACATCATGCTCACTTAGGGAGGACAGGGTTTACCTCTGGACTGAAAGGTGTGGTCTCCACATTGTTGCATAGTATGCAAATAGTCAAGTAATGTTACTTTGAATGCTAAATATTTCAACTGTGGCAATTGGTTGCCCTGCCACCCTTTATAAGGACACTGGTAGGGCTGATTTAAATCTTGGGGGATTGATGTCTTGTGATGAGAGTAGGCAGATGTAGTAAAACTGATTAATTGAGGTGTCTCCCTCTAATTTCTTAAGTTTTTCATATAGTTGCACTGGTTAGAGTAGTACCGAGGTAGGAAATGCTTTTGCATTTTGAGTGGATATGCTGTGTATTTTTCAAGTTAATTTCTGAAGAAGTCTGTTTTAATAAAAGCAAAACAACCTCCCTCTCCTCCTACTTCCCCCCTTCCCCCCACATCTTCCAGTTGGAAACTGCTTTAATGTATTTTGTAATAATGRGGGTTGAAGTGATTGGGTTTCAGGGGCTTGTGTGAATTTCTAAAAAGCAAAAAATGTGACCTCTGAAGGTGTCTCCTCCTTTGCATCTGATACTTGCAGTTTCTCTTGTGATGGTCTGTTCAATGTGGTTGGTGACTGAGCTTCATCAGGAGAGTTGGTTGTGTTTGTCCCTGTCTGAGAGTTTTCAGTAGATCAGATGATACTGTTAAAGACATACAGCTGAGTGTAGCTAAGGATGAGATTTGTAATTAAAAAAAAAAAAAAAGCCTTTCTATCCTATTAATTAGCTTGTTCACAGTCTGTATCTTTCCAGAACTCTGATTAGAGTTGATGCTTACAAATTTATACTAAATTCATGGTTTGAACTCCTGATAGGCACTTTTCTGTTTGCTTTAGAGGTTATTGTGCATTGTGGGATGACAGTTTGTTGATAATGCTGGGCTATCCAGGAGAAGAGTCTCTGTTAGAGGTTACAGGGTGATGGCGGTGAAATTCAAATATACTAAATGTAAATGAATTTGGAGAAAAACTGTCCAAAGTTAACACTGGCTAGATTCTGACTTAGCTGTCCTCACTGAGGAAGGAGATCTTGRAGTTACAGAAGGTAGCTCTATGAAAATATCATAACACTACTCAGCAGTGGTCAAGAATGCATATAGTGTCCTGGAAGCTATTAAAAAAACAAATGAAGAACCAAATGAGATTTTTTTTTCCACTGGATATGGTAGTTATGGTATATGTCCTTTTGCCCTTCATCTTAAAAAGGTTATAGTAGATTTGGAATAGAAAGAGATGAATGGTGAGAATAATTAAAAGAATAGAGTATCTCCCATATAAGGAATGATTAAATAGACAAAGACTCATCAGATTTGGAAAAGCATGTGAGCAGAAAGTATGGTAGAAATCTCTGAAATCATGAGTGGTGTGGAAAAGCGAGCAAGGAGTGCTTACCATACAAGGATAAGAAAGCATAAAAACTAAGCTGATGATTAATAGCTTCAAAATAGCTGAAACCAAGTGGTGCTCCAGAGAGGGATTCAATCTTGGTTTGAAAATATCATCCAGAAATGGATCATTTCCTTAGCTCATTTACGGCTGACCTTTGGAACTSYKSTKTWKRSRYAWRRRKWTYTTTTTTTTCCTTTTTATTTATCTGAGTATGTTTGGTCTCACATTGCAGCCATTGGATCTTGTTTTCAGTTCTCTGCCTTTATAATTCTCTGTACTCCACCTGTGCAGTATTTCTCCCTGTGAAAGTATCTATGTCCTGTAATCATTTTGCTTTTCAATCACTCTAAAAAAAACTAAACACATTGAATTCCCTAAGCCTCTTATTCTAAGGTRGCTTTCTGATCCTTGAATCATTTTTATGGCACTTCTACGCTCTCTCCAGTTTTTCACCATCCACTTTAAAATGTAGACAAAAATACTATGTGATATGCCAGCAGCAGCCTCCTGCCTGCCATGTACTCCGTTGTTTTTTGCCCTCTTGACACATCTGTTGATATTATTAGTGTGTGCGGTTGACTGGCAGTTTTACCCGTCTGCAGATATCACTGAAGTGGCTAGTTGTGTTAACCAGATCCCATGYTTATCCCATACTTCTCAATTTTTACTGAAATCAAATAGTAGATAAAACTTTGATAACTGCAGCATTATATGAAATTGAAAATTGAGAACTTATCCTGGTATCTTCAAGCAAACTAAAAATGCCAACAAATAGAATATGTGGTTTCAATTTATTCACTGGATACTAGACTCTGAGTTTGTAAATCAAAACACAGAGGTTTTTATACTATAGAAATGAAAATACAGCTTAAAACTCCCCAAACTCCACTGAAGAGTTGACACTTGTAGTATTTACTGATTTATTTTAGTGATAGTTTCTGAAAGTATCTTGTACTTCAGACTATGTTATCCAATAAAATTTGCCAGAGCAAAGGCTGGGGGAACGTAACCAGAACATAATCAGATCAGCTAGGGAAGTAGGTGGGTTAAAGAGGGTGTATGGGAAAAGAAAGAGATTGTTGCTCTGCCTACAGTTCCCTGAAACTTTGGTGACCCCTTTCTAAAAAGCTATATAGTATTGTAATAGCAGGAGATTTCATGCGAGCCATTTTAACTAGCTGTATCATGAGGAGTCCAAATGCTAAGTACTATTAGCAAAGCTGTGCTTAGCCATGGAGGGCTCCAAAGTTTATGTGCTGCACACTCCTGGAAAACTGCTTTRTATTTGAAATGATGTGTTTATCAAGAAAATAACTTAAACTTGAAACTTAAGTTCAGTAGAATTGTTCAGCGAGGCTCATTTCTGGTAACATTTACATGCATGTTTACCTGGCAGTGATTTTTTCCAGGCCTAGTGCGAACAGAACTCAGAATTATCCTTTGGTTTGCCAAAAAGATGTTTTGTCCAAGAATTTAATGATTATTTGTGCAGGAGACTTTCATGTTGTAATTTTTTTTTTTTTTTTTTTGAAATGGGAAGGAGGGGGAAAACCCCTCGGATGGCCACTGTATTGCTGGCAGTGGAGCTTTTTAAAAGTTCTTTCTTACATTTCACAATATTCCTATGAAGATACTGTTAGTCAGTCGGTACCGGCTTGCATATTGTAGGGCCTGGACAATAATTGTTTGTCAAATACTGTGAATATATGTAACATGGAGTTTCTAGTTCCAGTCSAGAAGTAGTTCAGCCGAGCTTGTGTGGAGCCGTATTTGTGTAACTGTTGCTTTGGATTCTGGAGCTGGTTTCAGTTTGTCTGCATAATACTCTGTTGCATCTTAAGAGTAATTCAGTAGAGTTTGTAGAAGCAAATCGGAAAGAATCTGGTTTTAATTTTAAAGATCAGATAGCATTTGGAGAGTGTTTAAATGTTCATGAATTTCCAGTTATTTGAAACACTCTGTAGATTTTTCAGTATTACTGTAGTATGAAACTTGATATAACATGTTTCCTGARGAATGATGGAATACTTTCCAAGCATGCTGGTGGAAATAACAAGTATCAAGATAACATATTTCTTCTTTATTTGTTACTTCTAGGACAGTTAGAGAGAGAAATAAGCTCCCTTACGCTTCTCTCTATCATGTGTTTTTGATTGTATTTCCTTAAGGAAAATAGTTTCCCCTGGTTTTCCTGAAGAAGAAAGTAGTCAGGCTGTTTGGATTTCACAGTTGACAAGCCGAACTTGTGCTGTTTGACTACCTTAAAAATACTTTGAGATTTCATTCTTCTATCTGAGAGCAGAACTACAGTTACGTGCCTGTGTGAGCATCCTGATTTCTGTTTATAATGTGCTTCAGCTGGAGATGCAGTGCTTTGAGGCTTGCGTGTCTGCTCAGTAGCTGATATTGTCACACATTAGATGTTGGAAACCCTCGCAGTAATAGTCTTATGTGTAGAACATGTCATTCATTGTAGCAGCTGCTTTACACTGCATTTATATTTAAATAGGAGAAAGTGATCTATTTTGAATTTTAAGAGTTGTTCCCATGGCAAAGGAACTTGCTGTCTTGTCTTTTAGCTTCACCATTGATTGATCCATTTGCTTACTTATCCCCAGGCGTGGGGAGAAAGAACATCTGAAGAGGTAGAAAGCCTTCATTTAGGARTGTGCTTCCTAATAGCATTTGAGTTCAAAAGAACAAATCCTCTGGGACTGGTTTATTTATGTAGTTTTAATTAGAATTGAGACTCATTAATGAAAAAGCACAGAAGAAAGCAAGGGCATCTCTTTAAATATAGTTCAAATGGATACACTGTGACAGTGGGATTTATGGTTAATCATGGAAGCTGGGTGTTAGCTGCAGTACAATTTCCATGTCAGAGGTTTCAGAAAACCTTAACCATATAGACCATTAGTATTGACTTGCCACATACTAATTCTCTCTTATCCTAAATTAAGTGTTGTTTCTTGGGACGAAAACTTCTAGAATCATTAGTCAGGTATTTATGCTCCTGGCAAGTGAAGAGTTTGAATGTATCAATTTAGTAATCACTTTCTCAGTTACTAAGTGATCTCTATTTTATAGAGAAGTAATTTTACAGTGTTGTTTACTCAAGGACTGAGATTGGAGTTTGATGCTGAGCACCCTGAGTGATGGAAGAGTGGGCACACAGACAGTTTTTTGAATCTTGGGTTGCCTGTTCAGATTTTTTGAACAGTGAAGAAATAGAGCAGCTATAATGGAATAATTTAAGTTTCCTCAGTTCTGTACATTCTTTTTTCTTAAAGCTGAAATGGAAGCACAAGCAAACATATTTTTAATGCCAAGTATGTTATATTTGCACTGCTAACAGTAGTTACACTTTTTTTTCTTTTATGTAAGCAGGCTAGTATTTGACGATCTTTGTTTTTTGCTTTTCCAGAATCAGTAACGTAGTCTTGTATGTTACTTGATATTGGGTTTTTTTAGAAGATAATCTGTATATGGTGCTTATTATAACATCAAAATGCCTTTAGTCCAAGAGTGAATTTACTGTGGCTTCTAAGGTGCTGTAAAGTACACTCTTGTTTGCATTTTAGAGAGGAGTGTATACACACAAACTGATCACAATATTAGAGAGCTTATTTTCTGTCCAGTTGTAATAGTGATTACTCTTACYTCTCTCAAATATTGTTCTGCAGTAGTAATACCCAACATGCAGTTTGCTATGTTAAGAAGCAAACTTAAGCTCATCTCATAGGCTTTATCAGAAAAAATAGACTAAATTTTAAAGTTCAAGCTTGTCACAAATGCAACTGTGGTATTAAGACCAAAGTAAGTGTTTTTGCCAAATTCTTTTGGGAGAGAGGAGGAAAAACAGAATTGACAATCAAGTACGTGTTCACAGTAGCTTAAGTGTGTGCTTATTCTGAAAAGCAAGCAGGTTTCTCCACATTGAGAAGTACGTGCATTTACTTGAATATTGCAATGGCTTAGTTTCCCTTTCTTCCTTTGGTTCTAAAAAGGAAGAATATGTAGAAAATTTAAGTGCATGGAACATATGGCTGAAATATCACATATACCAAAGACTAAAAATCAAAGTTGTTGTTTCCATGGCAACTGTCACTGAGCCAAACAGCTCTTCTTCATAAAGACAGCAGCCATGCAGCTAAGGTTTAGTCTGGGAACCTGATTCCTAGGATGCTTGAAGGTCCACATATAGATCTCCAGGGAGGTACTATTTATGTTTTTATCCCCTTGTAGCTTAGAGTGTCACTTGTTCCCAGCTACTGCCTACAAAACACACTGATAGAGAAAAGTGTTTTTTATGGTACTGAATTGATATGTCTGACATGTTGAAGGTGGAAATACCAAACTAAGAAGTACTACCACCTTGGCAAAGAGGAGTTTTAAATGGAAAATAGGAGCATTTCTTTATTTTGGTGGGCAGGGGATGTTGAGGACTGTGATTTGCAGTTTTTACTAATTTGAATTATATAGATGTAATTATTTATAGCCAGATTAATTCTGTGCAAAGAGACTGGTGTTGGTTACAGAAGGAATTGGACTCTTCAACTTCACTGCCACTATACTTCAGCAATATGAGGAGATTGAATTTTTCTTCCCTCCAAGCTGCTGCTGGTTCTTCATATCTTCACACAGGTGGGAATGTGAGCCTTGGCTGCAGTCAATCAAGACAGCAGAGCAAATGAACCAGTATCCTAARTATAGCCAGTTACATGAAACTGTTTCTTGCACTTAATTCCACTTTAGTTTGGATTTTAGACTGATACTGGAACAGTAATTTTGTAAGATTAGTTACTACTTACATTTTTCGAGGTATCCAGACATAGATTAAAACTAAACCTGCATTAATCAAATCCATCTGCAAGTCATTTCCTTCATTCAGGCTACAGAGCAGAGAAGCTTTATTTTAAGCTTTATTTTAGTCAATTGAAGCAAATATGTCAAGTCATTTCTCCTTGGCTACTCTCTAAGTCCGTCTAAACATCTTTAGTTTAAAATTATAAAATAGGTAATCTAGAGACTTTAATTTTGGTGAACAAAGCTCTATTTAAAAAAGGGAGGAGGAAAGAAAAAAGGGATGCTTTCCCTCCTACCCCCAAATTAAGAACTAACACTCTCCTAATTCATGAAAACTTCTAAAAATATAATTGAACTCTCAATATCCCTATTACCGTAACTGATTGACATTACTTTGATTTGGAGAGTTCAAGCCTTTTCTCCTGGGATAGCCTGTGTAATAACAGATGTTACTACTTCTGCTGTGGCTCTTCTGTGTTAACATATCTCATTGGCAATAATAGAGTTTGGTCATCATATTTCTGGAATACTAATTCAAATTCAATTCTATACTAATCCGTATAACCTCCTGGTAATATGGATTTGCCTTTCCGAATGTCCTGTTGTGCATCCACATGAGGACTGAGCTGTTGGTGGCTGGCAATCAATGTGGCACGGTAGGTCGAAGCTGCGTGCTCAGAAATTGTGTGCCTCTCCTTAGTAAAAGAGTTCTGATACATAGGCCCAGGTGGATTCTGCTGTTGTGGTTTAGGTGACTCTGCCACAAATGCCTGACCTTCCYTTCCACCAAAGGTAGCGCTTCTAGGTGGAAAGAGTGGAAAGAGCTTTGCGCCTGCTCTCAGCTGCTCAGCTCACAAACTGTATAAGCCAAAATCACTGAAGATTTGACAGTGAACTTTGCTAGACCATGAGCAGTGTCTCTTGGCTGAAGGAACAGCATAGTATACACAGATTGGGCTTAAATGGGTCCTCGGTGGAAAGCTCGAATACATTTGGGCAGTTTTATCACTAACTACTACTTTCAGGGATGTGGCCGGGGGGGAAGTGTAGAGGAGGGTATTGTGGTCAGAGCAGAGGCATATGCACTGGCTGATCAGATTCACCAGTCAAAGATTTGCAAATGCAATACAAATTCATAAGTAAAGTTCTATTAATAAATAACAGGAGACAGATTAAAAATACTAGCAGATGCCTAGCAACAGATTCTTTCCTGCTTTCCACAATTTGGAAGAGGTTTAAGGAAGATACCATTTAACTCTATTCTCTGTATTTGAGTGCTTTGTGTTACCAGTGAGAGCTTAATATATTACAGATGAAAATTGCAGTCTAAGCTTTAAAAGTCAGCTTTTCAGGTGGTATTGATTTGGACAGGCATGTTTAAAAATGGTCCTGACAGATGGTTTTATTTACTTGTTTTCTTTAATTGAAATGAGTAACTTTTGTCATGAAAGTCTTTAGCATCAAGATTTGAAACTGAATTTGTAACTGGCATTCGTAAGAAAAGTGTCACCAAAACTAATTTTTCTTTCTTATGATTCCTTAAGGCACTACAGATTTATCATGAAGTGAGCTTGGGGGGGAGCACTGAAAGAAAATTCTTGCGTACTATTTTCAGAACCAWATGAATTGAAAATATTTCATTGCTACATTTCTTCACTCAGAACCTGGTGATCTTGCTCAGTTTCTTTGAAGAATATCAGATTATGTCACAGCAGACTTGCATCTTTTCTGAGCAACATAGGCTTTTAGACTGTACAAACTGTCACCTGTCACAATTCTGCGGATACTGCTACAGAAGCAAGCAAAATTATTTTTCTGTTCTTTGTTTCAATTTAATTGGGGGAAAAAATCAGTACTTCATTTTGTTGTATGTCAAGATGGACTTTTTCAGGCTCCATTTTGCAGATCAGACTGTGTTTTGAGCAGAGTTTATGATCTGTTATGCTGTTTGAGCAATGTATATTTAATTGATAAGCTTCCTTTAAAAGCAATCTTTAAACATAGATTTCACATATCTTTGTTAAAATAGTTAGAGTTTGTCTCTTGCTAGTCAATATTTATCTATCCCAGCTCAATACACAAGTGAGGACTGTTGATGAGAGAGAAGTAATTACCATTGAAAAGACTATTAGCATGATATTTGAGTGCTGAAAGCAATAGAGGGGCTTGAGTTACTCTGCTGGGATGAATCTTCTAACTCCGAAGTTTTGTATGTGGTGGCTTTTTCCTTTTTCAAGTTCTTCTTAGCAAACTGATACTCTGGTTTATCAAGAGTCTCCACTGCAAAAATCTTTCTTTACATACGTTGTTTCCTTCCATCCTTCAAGATTTTTTCATATCCTTTTCATATCTTTTTTTTTAATTATGGAAATACGACTTTTAAACAACTCCATTGTTCAATCACAGTGGCTTTAGGGCATTTCTTGAACTATGATTTTTTGCTCGGAAAAGACTGTTACTGAGTATATTCCCCTAAACCTTGCTCATCTTTGTTCCAAATGTTACTAAACACATGAGGAATCATTTTACAATTCAGAATCCACATCTTTCTGAAGACACTTTAAAAAGTCTTGATTATTTATATGATCTAATGCTGTTTATAAATAATAATTTTATCTTGACAAGATTGGCCAGAGACTTCTTTTAACTAAGGCTGAACACTGAAATATTTAATGCAACGACTGGTTGTGAAGTTTCTAACAAAGGTCTGGATCGAGCAGAATCAACTTTGGAGTGTGTGTTTTTCTTTTAATGGTGATCACTGTCTGAATTGTGTATTAACTTTTTTTTTTTTTTTAGCAAGTCAGACTCCTAGCTGTGTGTGCTGTCTTCTGCCATCACAGGAAAACAAATACGTTGTTTAATCCTTTTCATAAATTGAACATTTTTCTTGACCACAGTGCGAGTTCATCTGAGCTTAATTCCTGGGAGCAGGCTGCTGAGTCAAGCTTCCTCCTTTCTGGGCAAACGCTCAAACTACTAGTTAGACCATTGTAACTAATTGGTCTATGCATTACCCTTGGATCACACACGAACGTGTTATACTCTGTGATCTTTTATTTTTATTTTTTAGAACATTCTTTGTAAAACTTAAAATGTTTCGTAGCTCTGGTATTATGTGCATCAGCTTTAATAAGGATTGTCAAGGAAGAAACAGAAGAAAGGAGTCAAAACTGATCATAATTTGCCTGAAATGCAGCAGTTTGAGCATTTCCCAACTAGTCTGGTTTTAATTAATGCAGAAGAAAAGGGGTTTTAGCAAAGAACAAATATTTATTAATTGTATTTGGAAAGGGGAATAGTGCAAAATATTTTTCCTGAAAACTATCTGYTAGGTCAGCTTTCCATTTTCTGTTAAGAGCAGAAGTTGAAAATGTGCAATGTGCTTTTCAGATTTTTGAAAATTACTGTATTTCATATTACTCTATACTCTCTCCTTTAGCTCAGTTTTAGCACATTACAAATCTGTGCTTTTATAAGCCAAGTGATATGGAAAATAGGCACTTAAGGCTGCCTGCAGACTAGACAGACTTACTAATGAGAAATATTTTGTAAACTTATAAATAAAAATCTCATCCTCTCATCTCCACTTAGATTTTGAAGGCCTTTCTTCACTGTGACATTTCTGACTATTGAGTTTGTGGCAAAATACTGTGCTTTTCTGCTTTAAGTATATACCATACACATAAACTGAAACATAGTTACAAGTAACAGAAATAATGATAGCTTAACTATTCTCAGTTTTGTGTATTTCAAATGTTCTGCTTCACCAAGACATAAAACATACACTTATGACTCTTGTATTTTTGATACTTCCGTTAAAGATATATTTAAACAAAAAACTGAGTGTGAATTGCATTACCTGTGGAATATTGCTTAGAATTTGCATAAACATGCATTTACCAAATTGTAGCAAGAGGGAAAATGCACCATAATCATATCATAATTGTGTAATCAATTCGCTGTGGTTATATTTTCTCCCTTGATGCAAGTTAGCAAGCAGGCGTTTGTGTGAATGTGAAACAGAGTTTTTCACTTACTGTGATTTGTTCAGTTGGTTTTCAGTGGCTTTTCTTCTTTAGGAGTTCGAGTTGAATATGCTTTTTAACTCAGTCTGTCTTAACATGAGTTCAAAATGCCTTTGCCTAATGATMTTTTCAGATTGTGCAGGTGGTTTCATAGAGGGTAGGTTGGTTTGTCACAGTTTCAGTATCTAGTTTCTTATAGTTTAAACTGGAATAAAGTGGAAAACACTTCCTTAAAGTAAAACTTTACCGTGTGTGTGTTTGATTTTTTTTTCAGCATTTTTATATGAAAATACAGTAGAAAGGGACGTAGCAAGTCTTTGTGAGCAGAAGAGGTGACAGAGGAAAAGGAGTTTGCGATCTGGAAGTCGGTTTTAGTTTGTGGAAAATATACTCTCTCCTAATTTATACGGGATAGAGAAAGGATCTTAAATATTGGGAGCATTAGTATAACATAAATGCCCTTGTCAGGTAAATTTTGTAAGTCTAGTTTAAAGTTTAGTAGATTTTTTTTTTAATTGTCCGTGATGTAACTCAATGGTAAGCAACATGTGGGGTGTCACTGACTGTAATACTGATTTATATATGCTGTATCGTATTTGAGACATATGCCTGTATAGCACAGGACATATATTCTAGCTGCAGCTGTTGAAACAAGGATAGATATTCTTTTGTGGGCAAATAGTCAAAAGAACCACAGCCCTGTCTTGAAAGTGCTGTTGTCTCTTGTAGCTTGTCTCGCTATTTCAGGGAGACATCAGTGAGAGGTAGGTGTATAGGCATGTGATCCTGAGAAGTACATTATGGGTCTAAATTAACGAGAACCTATAACCTATTTATGGTAAACTGTCTTGCTATTTTAAATATTTAGTATTTCCACAGAGACTAAATGTCCAGTGCTTTGTGTATGTCAGCAGGAGTCATTGAGAAGCTCTACAAGCAAAAGTGGAATACAAAGTCTGCTGGATTACAGAGTGAATTAGAGGGCAGCCACAGCTCTGTAGTTTGGATTGAGAGGAAGGGGAGTGTAAGCTCTGCCCTGAGAAAGGTAGTGGCTAGATGCATACAATCTATCRAAATGCTCTCAAGGGATGTATGACTACTTCAAAGACACGTCCTTCCTGAAGCTGGGACGCACATAACAAGTGATTCTCTTCATGCATTTTGACAAACTATCAAACTTTTCTCTTTATTGTTACTGAGACTCCCAGCTGGCATTAATTACACTGTAAACCTAATCAGTTTCAGATGCTAGTGTAGACGATGGAAGTCCTTCTCTGAGTCTAAGCTCTGCTGATAGAAGAACCTTCTGCTGTTCATGAGCTGCAGGTTGCAGCCCTTGCTATTCTGCTGAAAAAAGGGATTATGTGAGTGCTGCTTTAGGCTGGTAATTTAAATAAATGATAAAGGTTGGTAGGAGCTGACTCACATGACCTTGCCTAAGCTTGTTTTGGGACTGCTCACATAATCCTTAACCACAGGGTTTTTTTTTTTTTACAGCAGAAGGGAAGTGAATAACCCGATAGAGAGCAGCAATGAAGATTTGTAAAATACATTTTTTTTAATAAGGTCAACATCTGTCTGTGACCTGAGGAGGAAACAAACCTAAGAAATTCCTATAAAATAAGTGATTGCATGTTAGGGTTGTGCAGCTATAACTTGACAATTTCCTTAATTAGATAGAATTCAAGTTATGCTACTTCTCAAATTCAGAGTCCTACTAACTTCGGTAAGTCAGTAGGTGCTGGCCTGCATGTTTAAGAAGAGATGAAAGAATAGCACTTTTGAGTTTTACACTTGTGAATTTTGTCCTTGCTCTTTGAGTATTCAGTTTTTATTTTAGCAAACCAATGGTTTTGTTTCTTTTTGACAAATGCATGAAACTTCAATTTCATTTGAAAAAAAAAAAAAGAGAAACAGGTAAGTAAACCTCAGAAACCTAAAATTGCTTTATTCGCGTGTTAATTGTGACTAGTCCTGTACAAGTCAGTAGAATTACTTATGTGCTTAATTATCTTGTCAAATGGGAAATGGAGTTATTAACAGTATCTTCAGCCAACACAGGATTAGATGTTTATCTCACTTGCATGCAGAGATCCAGGCTCAAAGAATTGAACTCCTGGGGCATATTGTTGGCGAATGTGCTGTCTGATTCTGTTCTCCTCCCTTTCTGGAACACTGAGCAGAACTTTCCTCTATTAGGATAAGTGTAGCTTGCAAAATTGCTTTAGCTATTTGTTATTACATTATGAATCTCAATTTTTAGGATGTACTGCTACAAACATTTTGAAATGCAGGAGTTAAATTTGTTTACTTTTTTCCATTAAAAAGTTTTTCACATGTCAAGAAATAGTTGTTAATTTTTGATAGGCTTTTCCCTGAGAGCTGAATCATATTACAGAAAAATCAAATGTAGATCTTACCAGGAAATCATATTTTCATTAGGTGTTTTAAAATACTTTAGCTGTTATTAAAATACTTTAGCTGTTATTGTGTTCTGTTTTCACATATGACATAAATTGGCTTTGCTATTACACTGAGAGTGAGCAAGCTCCAACTTCTCTAGGGCCTGTTTCTGGAGTATTGGAATAAAGTGAATCAGAGACATGGCTCACCATGTAGCAGAAGTGGTACTGGGAGGAGGCGAGTGGAGAAATGAACAGTGGAGAATGTGGGCACTGCTTATAACTGTACCATTGTGGGGAAGCACTTTGACAGACAGAGAAAAGTAGCAAGAATTGATGTTAAAAAATAAAGTAAAAGCTACTAATAATATAGCATGTTAATTAGAAGTCACTGGATTTAGGCCTTCAAAAAGAAAAAAAGAAAGATTGCAAGCTGGCAGCTTAATTGTTCTGCTGCATTTCCACTTCAGCATTTGATGCAGGTTATTCCCTTGGCCTTGTTCCATTGTTTGTGAAGCAGTTTTATACATTTTTGTGCATTATCGTGGATATCTGCTTCTCTTTTGGTAACTGTGTATTGCTTGGGAGGTCTGCTGAGACACTGTGCAACTGCACCCTCCCCCATTCTTCCCCAAACAATCTTTGTCTTCCCAGTATCTAACAAAGTTAGGGAGTGGGAAAGCTAGCTGAAATGTGCTTTAGTGTCAGTCAAGACACTGATGATTTCTGGCAGAAGGTGTAGCAGTTTTAAAAATTAGCTAGATTTGTAACTGCGACTTGATTTAAAGGTATAAGCCCTTCAGTTGTGAAGGTGAACTGTAGTCTGAGATTTACTGCTTATTTTTTTGGATAGCGTGGGTGGCAAGAAAAATACATTTGTCTCCAGCTGGCCAAGTGATTGCAGCTTTTCTTTGAGGATTTGAACAAAACCGCAGGCATCTATCTTTGTCATCTTTAGACTTGATTACTATAGCACACATTTTCTGCATGTACTTTATGACTGACATTTTGCTGTAATCAGCATTTCCATGTGAAACTGTTTATAAGTGGGCTTCGTAGCCTGACATGCTCTATAATTTGCATTACTTACAAGTTTACTCTTAGAATTGCGTTGTATTTAATTATCTGACCTTTCATGTACCCAAAGACTGACTTTATAGGACAAAGATTGATACGTTTTGGTCATACCTCATCATGACAGTTTTGACCAGCTCTAGTAATTCTTCAGACTCTGTGGAAAAAAGTAGCAGCCTGCTCAATTAAGACCATTTCATTTGCCATGAGACCCTCAAGTTTGCTACTATCRAGGCCTGGTGCATTGATCTGAGCTRTCTTTGTGGGTTAATAGTGGTTGTGGTTTCTTTATACTCCCTGCTTATTGAGTCCCTGCCATGTAGTGTTTTTCTAACTTGCACGGGTTTTCTCTAGTTCTTGTTTTTTGCATTGTGCAACTAAGAGCTTCTCTAATAGTTACTTCTATTTAGAAATACACTATCTTAAGCCTCTTGAAGATATGTGAGGTTCCTCACATTAATAAGTGAGGTTTCCGTGATGATAGCAGTAAAACCTGAACAGTATAGGGATTGTATCTGGAATTTGCAGCTGTTGAAACAAGTATTTGTGACTTCTTGATACCTTCCCCAGCCTCTACTCCCTCAAAAAAAAAGAAAAGAAATAAGAAAAAAGAAAGAAAGAAAAAAAAAAACAGAAACCATTCCAAGGATTAAGTTTTTTTTTCAGGATTTGAAACTTTATAAAATCTGTGAATTCCATTTAAAGAAGAAAACAGCTGATTTAGCTGTGATACTTTGACTAATGCTTCTTTTTAACATTGTTTCAGGTAGAACTATTGCAGGTTATGTGTGTAAGGAAGTATAAAACTATAAACAGTGTCTGAAGAAATGAATAAATAGCTTGCCAAACAGTCTGCTTTATTTATTGCCTGACAGCTTACTTGTGCAGTGGACATACAGACTTAGACAAGCGTATTTGAGAAGGTACTTTAGACATAGTTCTCAGCAATAGCTCTGTAGAAAAGCCACTGACCTGTAAAAGCATACTGCTGAGTGCTCTAGGTTTGTTGGGATGGTGAATGTATTTTGTTATTCATTAATGGTGCTAGGGGTCCTGAAGATGTTCTAATGCATGCATTACTTAAAGAATTCTGTTTTTCCTCAGTACTTGCAATCAAATGTTACTCAGTTTATTTTCATTGGATTTTGTTAACAATAAACAGTGGCCCTCAAGGTTTGGTTTTAAGAATAAAGATGCAAAAATTCTGAAAATAGCCAGATGTGTGTTATGTCTGCRTTTATAGGACAATACTTGTTTCTTTTTTTTAATATAGCATTTTTTTAAATGCACCTTTAATGCATTTATATACTCACCATTAATACATCAGTAATGGGAACGTCCTTGTGTCAAAGCACTTACTTTCTCCCAGGAAGCTTGCTGAACTTCTTGCTTTTTGACTTCTTTGAATGTCCTTTAGATATCACATAACTGAAGATCATTTTTAATATCATATGAATATATTGTCCCTGTAATGGACAGTGAAAAATAGTTGCTTCATGGTGTATTACAGATATGGACCATTTTTGCTCTGGAAAGAACGTGGGAATAAACTTTCTCACAGCTCACACTTTTAGCATAGCATGTTATGATGTTGAGCTGGCATAATTCCTTGACCTCTTGAAACCTGTGTTTCAGGACTCAACCTATTGACTCTTGTAACAGATTGTTGAATTTTGCTCACTATTTTTCACTTCTGATTTTTGGTATTCTTCTTATCCTTCATTTCTTTATCCTCTTAGTTAAACTATTGTTATCCTTCACATTGGGAACCTCCTTTGCTACTGTAAATTAACATGCTTTTCACTGAAAAGAGCAAACAACTTTTCAAAAATTACGTGCACGACCCTTAAGTTATGGCATTAAATGTAAAATGACATCCGTAGAGTTGGTTCATTTGGTAAGATTTCATTTATGGTAATAGAAAGGTTTAAGGCTGACTCAAGATTTCTTACATTTTTTTTTTTTTTTTTAAATGAGAACATACTTTTCATWCACCCAGGAAAAGAGTTTACTAAAATCAGATGATTAAAATTAAACAAGCTGTACATATTGTTCCTTACAGAGATGCCTGAACTACTTAGCATACTAGTTAGGAGCTCTAAGAAATATTTCACTTGTCCTGAGAAAGTAAGTACTATAGATTTTCATCTGTATCAGTATCTCCTAGAAAGATTTTCTATTGGGGCTTTGATAGAGCTCTCTAAAACTGAGAACATCATTCTAGGGTGATGGACTTACACTCAGTTAGTACTGGACTTAACAGCAGTTAGTACTGTAGATTTTCATCTGTATCAGTATCTCCTAGAAAGATTTTCTCTTGGGGCTTTGATAGAGCTCTCTAAAACTGAGAACATCATTCTAGGGTGATGGACTTACACTCAGTTAGTACTGGACTTAACAGCAGTTAGTACTTTGCTTGAAGCATTTTTAGTATCCAAGAGGTGGAGTATGAGAATAGATCCTTGTTTTGATTTGATTTCTTCTCCTCACCCCCACTTAAATTTCTTTTTGGGATAGGTGTGAGAACAAGACATATTTCAGTTGTAAACTGAGCAAGTTGATATGAAAACCATTGAAATCAAATAAACGCTTAAATATTTGTTTTTACACACTTATTTTAAAAAACTCAACAGCATGTTAAATATTGTAAATGAAAATCCTTTTTAAATGATGTGATAAAAGTACTAAAAAGTCTGAATTATGATGACAGTGTATATACTAATGCTGTGCTGAAATGCAACCACCCATTTTCAAGTAGGAATGTTACTACAAGGCTCACACCAAATTTTTCACTCTGAATTACACAAATTGAGCTCTGTTGAACAACCAGCACATTTCATTTGCCTTTTGGAGAATAACAAATCAGTTTGTCGAGTAGAATGACTCTTTCTCTGGTTTAGAGTGYGGGCTGGAGGAGGAGAAAGGTACATGTAAAGTGATAAATGTTAAAGTCTCTTTAGGCAAAGTGCAGGCCTTAAGTGTGTATGACGTATAGTAACTCCTGTCCTGGTGAGCAAAAATGTTTTTTTCATTTGTAATGACTCATTTAAATTTGCTGAACAAGAGAGAGCCTTTGAGGTGAAATCTGTACTTCAGATGTTAGAAATAGGAGATGTGAGGAAAAATGCATATGTTTAATATTTCAGTTATCTATATGAAACCAAACACAAATTATAGAATGAAGAAGGAAAGCTGTAACTTTAATGTGTTAGCTGGTTGGGATAAATTGCTGTCCCTCAGGCTGCAATATTGGTAGTTAATGTACTTGGGGGTACTAGTTGTAGCCTAGCTGAACTACATGCACGTTGCAGTTGCTGTCACGTTAACTCGATATAGGTGAGAACACTTTTTCCCCTGCTGTTGAGGCTGGGTCTCCAGGGAAAATACTTTGGGGGGGRAAAAAATAACTCTCTCCCTCAGCCCTCTGTTTAATAGGAGGAATATCGCTCACATATCTATTGGAGATTTTTCACTGTTTTGTGAAACAATACCACTTTTAGAAGAAAGCATTGAAGTTCGCTTTCAAAAAAACTTAATAGAGAGTAAGAGAGAGAGAAACAACTAAAGTATGTATACAGATCTATGCCCATAGGTACCAATTGAGATGGTGAACAGGAAAGCAAAATGCAAAGTTTATAAGAAGTTATGCAAATGATGTATGACAGAGTTATCTTGCATTATTTCAGTATGATTTGCCTGTAACTGCTCTTACTAATAAGTAATTTTCTATATTAAAAAATAATTCCTTTATGGAGAAGACTTAACACAAATACTTGGATTTTTTTTGACCRGTCTGGTGAAAATCCATTTTTCTTYGAAATGCAGACATGTAAGAGCATTTTCCCTGGTGAAGTGTAATACTGAAACAAATATTTCAATCTATTCTATTCTGGACAAACTAAAAAATAATCTGTCAAAYTTTATCTTGACCTTTTATCTTTCAATCTTCATTTTTGATTTGATATTTAATATTAAATACACTTCTTCAGAGCCTTGATGAGAACATACATGCTAGTTACTTCATGTACTATGCGAGTTATGTCCATGTGTTAGTCTTTGAAAGAAAAAGTTATAATGGACCATCAATAGAAGTTGTACTGCTAGTGTGCAAAGAGCTTTCATGTGCACAAAATGAAGCTGAGGAAAAGTTCTTAGACTCCATCAGGTATAATAAAAATTATCTGCTAACTACTGCAACAGTGGATTCAGAATTTTTACAAAGAAATACAATTTTATATGAATGTCCTTTTTTTAGAAAATTTTGTTCTTACATTTGTTTCATTCCTTTTCTTTGGACAACYAAGAAAAGGGAATAGGATGAAGAAAAGAAAACTAAGAACCAAAATGGGTCATATTTTAATATACTGCAACAATTACAAATTCTATATTGAAGGTACTGATGTTTATAATCTCTTTGATGGGGACTAAAGGTTTGGATTTGAAGATATTTATGAAACATGTTCTGGAAACTTATATTTGCTGCTAATAGATGAGTAGCCTGTTATTCTTATCTCCTACAGCAACCTTCTCTTCTCCTCCTCATGACTTAAGTTCCTTTAAAAATGTATTATGTGGTACAAATGAAAATGCTTAGCTTTTTTCTATTCATGTCAGAGTAGAAGAGATAAATTAGAGCATTCACATCATATTTGGTACMTAATAACATTTAAATTCTTAAGAGTTTTTGATTTAGAAAGCTAAATTATGTTGCAATCTTTCTTGCGTAGACTGTAGAGATGAGAAAGGAGACCTTTTGTTTTACTATAAATTTTAATGAAGTGCCAAAATGCATTGATGGGGTCTCTAGTGCATCGACAGGGCCACAGTAAAATGCTTACTGTTTTCCTTGGAGTTCTGTTCTGTTTCCTGTTACCTTAAAATATACAGCAAACTAGTCCTAATAATATATTCTCTTGAGAACAGTGTTGAATTTAGGCATGATTTTTATATTGACATTACTAGCTCAGTTCCTTTTTGCTGCCTGAAAAACTCAGTACAGTTTGTAGTGATACATGCAGCTATACTAGTTGTGCTGGTTTGTTGTTTTAGTGCATTATAAATACATAGTGAATCCTTAATAAAAGGACATTAATATAAATAATGTATACATAGTATATTGAAGTCAAKTGGGTTTGATTTGTGTAGACAGAGATAGGCCATCTGCTGATTGATGGCATCCATTACAGCAAGATTGTGTTTGTTTTAAACAACAAATCAGTAATTATGTACATTGTCAAATGATTAATAGGTTTTAGTTAGTTCAGACTGACAGATATAGAAGGTAATTCTCAATTAGATGAATTATAGTTCTTGATCTTATTGATTGGACCTGCTGTGGGACTATTGATTACTACCTGTAAATGTGTCTAATCAGGAGCAAAGAAAAAAAAAATAGAGAAAGCTTTCAGGAAAAATTAAAATACAATATATCCTTAATTTTTTACATTTTATCAGGCTGACCTACAGTTATTGCAGATTTCTACACCCTAAATATTAGGATATTAGGAAAAAACTTTGGGGGCATATAGTTTCAAAAAGTCATTTAGAACATGAAACTCCTAGACTAGTAATTGTTCTACACAGCAATAAAAGCTATCCAGCTCGTTAGGCACTGAAGTGTTAGTGGGTAAGTGTAAGTGAARAACAGTCCATGAACTATGAGCATGTGGCTATGAGATATGCCACTAGACTCTGGAGTATCTAGAATGATGAAGTACAGAGTTTGAGAGGCAGCATAGATGAAAAGCTGAGATTTCCAAAATGTTGAAAAGTCTTAAAGTGAAGTTACATAATTTTATATATATTATATGAAGTACATATAGAAGTGTATATTATATTAAATATATTATTTATATACTGTATAATTCTATATAAAACAGAAATCTGACTTATGACAATAGAAACCAACTTAAGGTGTATTAGAACTGCTAAGCATTAACTTACAGGCCAGTTGAGCACATTTTTAGCAGAATGGTGGTTGATTTGYTAGAAACATGGTTATCATTCACAGACAACCTAACAGATTGGTAAATGTAGCYCTGAATAAGGATTAAGTGTATCTTATTAGTCAACAAGTTAGGAATGAGGCAGTGTTTTGAACACTTCTGTTGCATTAGATTTATCATTGTGTTAGTCCCTTTTTTTTTTGGGGGGGGGGAGGAATATGTTAACACGTGGAAAGCAGTGACAGTAAACACAGTAACCAGTGAGTCAGAATTTCAGGATTTTGTTTTGGAAAATGTGCATCTTTTGAACATGGAATAAGCGTTTTCAGAGTGAATTATGTACCATGTTTTTTATGGTTTTATTTCCTGCRTTTGGGCTGTACTTGAGTATTTAGGCAAATTTGACATTTTTGAATTTTGCTTTTTCTTTGCAGTACTGCTATTGGTCTGGTAGATCAAACTGATTCTTATGAGTCAGTGCTACAGGAAAATATGACAAGACAAAGTGATACTGTGATTAAGGTCTGAACCCAGGATTTGTGCAGTTTAGCTTAAAATTGTCTCTGTGTATGAGTGCAAACAACTTTTTTCTGTGTGCTTGACTTCTGTGTTTATAGAATGGAAATAAACCACTCTATTTCAAAGGAGTCTTGGGAGATTAAGTCCATAAATTCTGGAGGCATGCAGATTTCATTGCAGATGCAGCCAATTTGGTCCTTAYGGAAATGACAGGTGGAGAGTACCAGCCTGCACTGTAAGTTTCTATGCACATTGGTCAAACGAAGGAGCACTGTATACTGGTTTCTTTCCCTCTCTACATTGTTTTTATGAAAATCCTTCATTTTGGGAGTTTACCAGCTTGGAAGCAAGCAACTATAGGGCACACTCCAATGCAATGTAGTTTTCTTGGCATCAGTTGTATTCTTTCTCACAACTTCTATAATACAGTCCCTGTTCAGCATTTAAAAACACTCTGCTTGCAAGAAATATAAGCAATGAGGCCAATATTAGTTTAGTACGTAGTTGTACTCATTTCTAAATTTGGTAATTATACTGTGCTGGGTTGTTTCCTCTCCCCAGAGATGAAAGAGAAGAAACTAGAGTGGATTCCAGGCAGGAAGGAGTAGCGTCATTACACATTCCTGCCCTTTGTGGTATTCCAAAGGAAAAAAAAAACACTATAGATTTAGAGAAGCATTTTTAGGAAYAGACCTGGGCAATCAATCAGTATGAGCTATCAGATGCTCAGATGGGAATTAATTTTGCAAGGAGTAAAATTCTTTCCATGTGCATTCCCACTCGCTACCCTCCCAGTTGTCTTGAAACCAGTGAGGGAAGATGCAAAGAAGAGTTACCTGAAGTGGCACAGCATCRGGTCTCTAGTGTTATTAATAGTATATATGAGGTATAATTGGTAGAACTGTCAGTGGTGATGCAGAAACTAAGATTAATAGCCAAAATATAACTGTAAATATTTTGAAGCCRGTGACACACACATTGTTCTACAGCAAGCTAAACAAATATCAGACACTCCTAAAAACAGAGTTGTAAAAATCTTCATCTAAATGACTTACTCCGGCTTGATTTCTGATTCAGTAGCTACTTTTTAATCAAGATCTGTTATTTCTCTGAAAATAAATGAAGTATAGCACAAACTGGAATAAATTCAGAGAATTCTTAAAGGTAATTTAGTCACATCAAATTATGTCGGTTCTCTAGTTTTACGATGAGTTATTCTGCTTGAGGGGACCGTACACTCAGATCCTTCAAGGAGACCCTCCTTGTGCTGGGTTCAATTCTTCACACCTGGGATTTTAGGAAGATGACCTTGAGAGCTCAAGATGACATTTTTTGAGATTTAACTATTAGTTATTTTTTGAAGCAAATTTTCCTTCAAGTTCTGTACTTAAATTGTGTTTGAAACTTTCAGAATAAACTGTGAAACTAAGTAGTGGAATTTACAGAAACTGGAACAAGTATGTATAAAAACTGTTTAATATCAAAACAATGTGATTGTTTTTGTCTGAAAATAGAGCCTTAGAGATGGTCAGATTCAGATGAATAATTGCTATGTATAAGCTGTTTTGAAGCTGATGTTTAAGAAGTTAATTCTTAATGAACAGACTTAGCCGGTGTCAGAATATGGGCTCGCTTTCTTGGAGGAATGAGAAGCTATCTTTGCAGTGTAGCTGAAAATCAGCACAACAAGGGAACTATAAGCACGGTTATTTTACAACTTCTTAATAATGTTTCTTTAATCTAATTGGGAAGAATGCTGCACTTGGCTTGCAGTGGCAGCAGTTGAGGGAGGGGGCAGCCCATTGCGCTGGGTGGATACAAAGCCAAGGCAAGCGTGAAACACTCGGTGCCGTCTTTGTGGAGCCACTTCTCAAAGCAGATTTGCGTGCCATAACTGGCTGCTGTGAACACACCGATAAAATTTCAACRGGAAAAAACTTCAAACTGGAAACTACTATTTTTCGTGTGACCCYAAAACACCTGTTCTGTGACTAGTTCTAATGTATGTGTAAAACTAGAACATTGTCTACTTAAAAAAACAACATTGTGTACTTAATCCTTTTAAATTTATACATTAAGTTTGGTTTCTGTTTTCCAGTGCAGTGTAGACTTCAGACTAAAATAAGCTGTTTAACTGTAGCAGTTGTAGTTTTATTGTATAACGTCATGTAAATATGCAGCAGTTTTTACCAGATTTGTACTTTACAAACTTTAGTTTAAATTAATTAGCACTCCTAGGGAAAACCAAGAAGTTATAACTATCTAATATGCTATTTCACAAAATGTAAATCAAACCACCAGGAGTCATGAAACTTTATGTAGCCATATATTAAAATTGGTCTTAAAATGCTGGTGTTCTCGTTTCATCCTGCATGAAGTTTCAGATCTTTGTGTATTTATTACCATGGAAATTTAATTGCATTAATGTAGTGTCTGACTACTAATGAATAATTTGCAAAAGAAGTGGACTGACACTTTCTTGGTGTGTTGTGTTTGCATCTTAATGAACATTTCCTTCTTGGTCATGATCAAAATAGGAATATATTTACATAATGTTAATCAAGAACTTGTTCTTAGCATTAGGAAGAGGGCAGGACTTTAATTTTTAGTGTGTGCATGAAGCTAACACAAATTTAAAAACTAGTTTAAACTACGAGTTACTGTCACAGTGAAAAGTGACAGTATTAATTATCCCTGCTCAAAGCTCTATATTTAATATTCTTTTAAGATGTCTTATAGGCTTATATTTTGTAACTCGTTACCATTGCTTGCTCTCTAGACATAAATTGTACCTAAACTTTCTCTAACTTTCTCAACATTTTAAATTTAGAAGATCATTTTCTATTTATAGCTATTCATGGAGTAGTAATTCTTTTTTGTTAGTTTGATGCCACTTCATCATTGGAAATGGAGAATAACAAGTGCTAAAAACATCTGTAAAAAAAAAAAAAAGTCTCAGAGCTTGAAAGAAACTTTTTTTTTTTAAGTGAAAATCTAACCCATTTAGAATTTAGAGAAATAGAAGAATAGAAAGAGTTAGAAATAGCTGTTTTTGGCTGATGATATCATCTGTTCTCATTTATTCGCTTTTTGTTTGCTTTCTAAAAAATTTTTTGTATTTCTGCTAATAGTATTTTCTATATAAAGTGGTAAAAGGAAGCACCAGAAAATACTTTGTGACACTTCCATTAATAAAAAGAAAAAAGGCAATGGTAGGCTGTTTTGTTTAAGTAATTTGATTAAATAATATTTAAGGGGCTTTTTTGACACCTGATTGTATTTTTGTGCTCTTTTCCAAGATCATCTTGCATTTCATTGCTTTAAGTGACAAACAAATGAAAAAAACAACAAAATCTACAATTTTTCAGATTCAGGGGGAAAAGGAGCTTCTGCATGGGGGAGGTGGTGAGGTAAGAGACATAAGCATTGGTTCCTAACGTGAGAATGGACTCTTGACCAAAAGATAATGCCACAATGAGCAGAGTAGCAGTAGGATAGAAAGGTGAAAAATGTGGACGAGAGGAGAAAAGGACTGGGATAGTGAGCCCGAATGCGCTGGCKTTAAGGATTCTGTTGGCACCTAGAGAAAGATGTGTGTAAGAGCTTCTTTTACAGAGGTGGAATATTTCATCTATTAGCAGTAATTGTACCCTGACTGTCTTTTTTTTTGTGCCTGCTTTGACATTTCTGTTCAGTTCTACCATGCACAGGATCAGGTAGCATCTGATATAGCAGTTCAGCTCTCTCCTAGTTTTTAYTCCTCATAAAGATCCCAGGGTGAAGCAACTCTGTCCATGGTCTTTGTTCTCACAGGTGGAAGCCACTGTTTTCTATTAACTTCTCACTGTTACATAATCACTGTTAAAACATAGAGCCCTAGGCTGCACCATTTACTCTGTAGTGAGCTTGCACAAGTTATTTTCTTTTGGAAATTTAGCATACCTGTGTGTACAGGTACAGGCCAACAGCAGGAAGAAAACCTGAATGCTGGTTAATAGGGCAACAATTTGCTTTCTCTTGATTGTATTCCATCATATRTGGTAGCTTTGTGCTTGTGAATTGCTTGATTTAGAGCCCTCAGATTTACTGAGAAAACTTCAAATGTATCTGTTGTCTTTATTCAAAACCAAATAGTGATGTGGGTTTTGTGTTCAACCTCAAGCTCATCCCAAGCTTTTAGTCTAACGTGCTGTGGCGTTTCTAGAGCCAGACACTGCTGATAAAATGTCTTTCTCTCGGAACCTTTTCTCCCCCTCAAGACATTGCTACCCAGATATAGCAAAAATCATAATCCTCTTATGGTTTTTGCTGTGTTTTGCTGTGACTTTTTTTAAAAGTGCATTTGTCTCCACAGTTTCCTTCAGGTCTCTGCCCTGTCTCTTCAGTGAACATTATATCCCGTGCTTATGGTTTACCATACTGGCTTAATCCGCTGATAGAGATGGATTTGTGGTGAGGGGCTAAGATGTGCCACAAGGCTGAGRAGGAGCAGACACACAGGCTGTTCTTCCTAGCGGTGGAGTGGGAATTTCCCAGCCTCTGCCAAATCTGCCTGAGCTCCCCCCTGCAATAGCTTAGGGGGTAAAGAGGTGGGCAGTTACCACCTCGACATTGGGAATTTTAGGAAACAAACGAAAAAAATCAAACGAGCATGTAACTCCTGCCATTGCCTTTACTTCGTATAGACACTCTGGTAGTAAGGTACAAGTTTAGTGACCAGCCTTGTAAAGTCTATATTACTGTCTCTGTTTTTTATAGAGAGTTTGACTGTTTTACAGAACTCTATGAAACAATTGAAGTTGTACAATGATTTTATCTTAAGGAAGAACTGCTGTGTTTTGATATCCCAACTTCCTTCTGAAAGGAAGTGAATCTGTAGTTCACTGTTGTGAAGCTTGGAAGGGTCTGAAAAATCTTTAAATTCACTAGAATTTCACCTGCAGGGCTGGGAAGAGTAAATCCATAGTACTTACAAGCTGATACATAATAGCTTCTTTAGAAAAATSGCCATTGACAATGGACTGTTCTTGTGCAAGAAAGAAGAGTGATGAAGTATTCGCACTTTGAAAACAGAAGTCTACTGTCATTAACTCATTCTTTCAAATACACTTGAGCATTATTTTTTTGCTGGAAATCTTTTTTTCCACTGTCGGAGAATGTTCTGCTGTTGGTGTCATTAGATATTCCACTGGGTCTCTGCRCTTCAGGGATGAAGAAATGGATCGTTTAGGCTAAGTCTGATCTGAGTAAATACGCTATGTCTCTATTGCCAGTACCAGCAGCTGAACGCTGTGTGTTGAGAGCATGAAAAAATCTTTTAAGGTGACTTTTTTTATTCCTCTTCCCCCCATCAAGGGTTAGTTTTGTTTTATGAAATAGTTGAATAGAGAACTATGAAGCATCAGATTCAAACATCTAGTTTAGGTGTTAGCTATTAACATGCTTATTGTATCAGTTTTATATGCTGTATAATAATACAAGACTGACATTCTTTTACTTGATTTTATTTTTTAGCATAATATAGGCATAAAAATCCATATGGCTAATTTGTATTG
The DNA here is from genome assembly GCF_003343005.1 of Rhea americana. NCBI lineage: Eukaryota > Metazoa > Chordata > Aves > Rheiformes > Rheidae > Rhea > Rhea americana. Next base: position 12,815,826 of record NW_028186149.1, read on the forward strand.
GGAAGTAAATCCCCGACAATGTAGCATAGCAAACTATAGGACAGAAAACAAATGAAACTGTAAAAAACAAACAGTTTCTTTTGTTGCAATGTAGTGATTATGCAGATCTTGACACATAAAAGAGTTTTAGAAACAGTATTTCAGAAATTTTTGTTTGTCTGCTGTTCATCTTCACTGAAGAAGCCTTGATCTTTCAAGGTAGCATGCATTATCTAAAGTAAATACAGAATGAAATATTTAAAAATTGAAGTTGAGGTAGCAAATATAGGCTAGATGGAATCTATCAAACATGAAGTATAGCAAAACTGTTCTCCTAATGAGAAAGAAAGCTTAATTTTTGTGTATTTTCTGTAGATRTCTTTATCCTGGGGGAATTATTTTACAACAGCCATTATCTTAAAATGCAATAGATAAAGTGTGGGTTTTTCAGATGAGAAGAGTAGTGTTGAAACTCTTGTCCAGGTGTTAAGTGTTYAGCTTCTTCATTCCTGTTACTTTAAGTATAAATGGAAACTAGGCAACAGCAATTTGGACACAGGCTCCTTTGGATTTTGAAGTATTTAAGATTAAAGGAGTTTCTGTGAACTGAATAAGAAGCAGGAGAGCATTTATGGAATTCTAGAAGTAATAGTGGAAGCTGAAGATGTAGAGACGGRGTGCTTAAGCAAAGAATGGCAAGATGTGTTTGAAAAGACAGTAATGGCTAAAATCAGGTAGTAGCTGAAAAAACAGTCAGGAACTATGTTACAAAATATTTGGCATGATGGCACACCAAGGAGGAGTTGTTGACGTTGGTTGTGGAGGGAGGGTTGTTTTTTGAACAACTGCAATAATTGACTGGAATGCTGCCATGGATGGATATGTGCTTTTTAGGAGAGACAGGGCAGGAAGGCAAGGTGGTGGAGTTGCTCTTTATGTGAGAGAGCAACTGGAATGCATCGAGCTCTGCCTGGGGGGGGGAGGAGGAGGAGGAAGCAGTTGAGAGCTTATGGGTGAAGATCAAAGGGCAGGCTAGCATGGGGGACACTGTTGTGGGTGTCTACTACAGGCCACYTGACCAGGAAGAGAAAGTTGATGAGGCCTTCTATAGACAGCTGGAGGTAGCCTCATGATCACAGGCCCTGGTTCTCATGGGGAACTTCAACCACTCTGACATTTGCTGGAGGGACTGCACAGAAAGGYGCAAACAGTCCAGGAGGCTTCTGCAATGCATTGATGATAACTTTTTGTCGCAAATGGTGGAGGAGCCTTCAAGGAAGGGTGTCCTGCTGGACCTTGTCCTTACCAACAGAGAGGGACTTGTTAGAGATGTGAAGGTTGAGGGCAGCCTTGGCTGCAGTGACCACGAGATGGTGGAGTTCAGGATCCTGCAGGAAAGAAGTAAGGCAACAAGCAGGATTGTAACCGTGGACTTCAGGAGRGTGGACTTCAGGCTCTTCAGAGACCTAACYGATGGAGTCTCATGGGTTAAGGCCCTAGAAGGAAGGGGGGYCCAGGAGAGCTAGCTAGTATTCAGACATCACTTCCTCCAAGCTCAAGAGCGGTGCATCCCTATGAGTAAGAAGTGCAGCAAAAGGGGCAGGAGATCTGCATGGGTGAGCAAGGAGCTCTTGGCCAAATTGAAACAGAAGAAGAAAATACGTGGAATGTGGAAGAGGGGACAGGCTACTTGGGAGGATTATAGGAATGCAGTCAGGGCATGTAGAGATGCTGCGAGGAAGGCTAARGCCCAGCTGGAATTGAGTCTGGCAAGGGATGTTAAGGACAACAGGAAGGGCTKCTTCAGATACATCAGCAGCAAGAGGAGGACTAGGGAAAATGTGGGCCCACTACTGAATGGGACAGAGGCCCTGGTGACAAGGGATACAGAGAAGGCAGAATTACTGAATGCCTTCTTTGCTTCAGTCTTCACTGCTAAGGGCAGCCCTCATGAATCTTGAACTGGTGGATGTTGTTGCCAGGCCGCTCTCCATCATCTTTGAAAGGTCCTGGAGAACTGGAGAGGTGCCTGACRCTGGCTTTCTTCCAGTCCTCACTCCAGTCTTCAAGAAGGRCAAGRAGGAGGACCCAGGCAACTATAGGCTGGTTACCTCCATCCCTGGAAAGGTGATGGAACAGTTCATTCTGGATGTCATCTCCAGACATATAGAGGAGAAGGTGATCAGGAGTAGCCAGCATGGATTCACCAAAGGGAAATCGTGCTTAACCAATCTGATAGCCTTCTCTGATGGAATGACTGGCTGGGTAGATGAGGGGAGAGCAGTGGACATTGTGTACCTTGAYTTCCGCAAGGCTTTGGACACTGTCTCCCATAACATCCTCCTAGGTAAGCTCAGGAAGTGTGGATTAGACGAGTGGACAGTGAGGTGGATTGAGAACTGGCTGAGAGGCAGAACTCAGAGGGTCGTCATCAGTGGCGTGGAGTCTAGTTGGAGGCCTGTGGCTAGTGGTGTCCCCCAGGGCTCAGTCCTGGGTCCCATCCTGTTCAGCTTCTTCATCAATGACCTGGATGAGGGGKACAGAGTGCCTCCTCAGCAAGTTTGCGGATGCTACCAWGCTGGGAGGAGTGGCTGACACACCCGAGGGCTGTGCTGCCATTCASAGAGACCTGGACAGGCTGGAGAGCTGGGCAGAGGGGAACCTCTTGAAGTTCAACAAATGCAAATGTGGGGTCCTACACCTAGGGAGGAATAACCCCATGCACCAGTACAAGCTGGAGGCTGACCTTCTGGGGAGCAGCTCTGCAGAGAAAGACCTGGGAGTGCTCACGGATGACAAGTTGACTACGAGCCAGCAATGTGCCCTTGTGGCCAAGAAGGCCAATGGTCTCCTGGCGTGCATTGGGAAGAGTGTTGCCAGCAGGTCTAGGGAGGTGATCCTACCCCTCTACTCAGCCCTGGTGAGGTCTCATCTGGAGTACTGAGTCCAGTTCTGGGCTCCCCAGTACAAGAGAGACACGGAGCTTTGTAGCGTAGGGCTACGAGGATAATCAGAGGGCTGGAGCACCTGCCCTGTGAGGAACGGCTGCGAGAGCTGGGCCTCTTCAGCCTGGGGAAGAGAAGACTGAGGGGGGATCTTATCAATGTGTACAAGTACCTGAAGGGAGGGTGTCAAGGGGACGGGGACAAACTCTTTTCGGTTGTCCCAATTGACAGGACAAGAGGCAATGGGCAGAAATTGAAGCACAGGAAGTTCTGCCTGACCGTGAGGGGGAATTTCTTCCCTGTGAGAGTGACGGAGCACTGGACCAGGTTGCCTGGAGAGGTTGTGCAGTCTCCTCTGGAGATCTTCAAGGCCCGCCTGGATGCAGCCCTGTCTAACGTGCTCTAGGTGGCCCTGCTGAGCAGGGAGGTTGGACTAGATGATCTCCAGAGGTCCCYTCCAACCTTACTGATTCTATGATTCTATGATTTTTGGGGGTGTGTGTTGGGGGAAGATCCTAGTACTCAAATGTTGAAAAAATAGAAGGCATGAGTTGCAAAACCTGACATAACTATCATGTTTGGGGTTTTTTTTTGTTTTGTTTTGTTTTTCCTAGGTGACTTCACTTTTCACTTTCACTGGTTTGGGCCTGATAAATACTYTCTTTCTTTTAATACTAGGATACAGGAAACCAAAGCAAGTAAAGTGATTTACAGGTTTCCAAAGTCCTACAAAGAACTAAATGCCCTGCCTTTCCACCAACACAGCTTTAAGGAGAAAAGAGCTGGATGATATATTGTTCCCTTTTAGTCTGAGGATCTGCATTCCAAAAATTTGTTTACTTTGGTCTGCCAGCAGAAATACCAAGAGTATTGAAGGATCTTCTGGTTCCACTATTTCACTTTGATGTATCGCTGAATACTAGTGCACTCTCGCTGAAGAGAAGAGTGGCTTTGTATGCTTGTTTCTTTATTTCAGTCTCTAATATATAAGCAAAGGAGTAGCTTGATTATATTTATAGAAATAGGTACATTCTGTAGAATAGAAATTTATGATGGGGAGAGAGTTCAAGGGGGGCTAAAGTGATGTCCCCAGTGTTTTCAGCCTGCCCATGAGCTTTTTGTATGTCATCTTACATTACCTCTGAGTTGGARGTTACTAAAACAAAATCCATTAAGACAAGACCTAATGTTATCTCATCCACCTTACATATAAAAAGATCTTAGTCCATCATTCTTCTGTATAGAGAAAGCTGAATATCCATTCCCCCTCCRATTCCTGAGGCCTTGTAAACAGGCGTTTGTGCTCATTCTTTAGCAAAACAACTATAGAAAAAAGGCTGAGGCAACTGATTGCRTAATAGTGATGGCTGAGAGAGGGGACTCATTCCTCTCGCTGCTTACTGCTTTCATTCAGCTTTATTAAAAGCTATCTAAAAAAACCTCTAAAAGCTTCTGAAACTACTGCTTTTTTTTATGGAACTAGAACTATTTCTTTACCTCCAGTGCACCTGGTTAGACCTCAAGGGCTTCTGTTCTTTCATTGTAAGAGCATCACAGCTGGTTATTGGGGTGTATTTTTGTGCTCTCTGAGATGATTTCCCACTTTTTTTTTTATTGGTTTGTTTTTATTTTACTTGCTTGTTCTACAGTTCTGTTTTAATTATGTTTTTTAATAAAGTCTGGGACTCATTCTCTCTGGGTTGGGGGTAACAGGAGAGTTGTTATTCAGTTGCTTAATGTAAAAAAAAAGAGTAAAAATAGAGAGAGAGAGAGAAAACATTGTTAATTATAGATGACCAGCTTCATTAACTGTTTCCAGACATATATTGCAGAATTCTGATACCCTTTCTAAGGGTAAGCTTGAGATAGCTGTGAGCTGTAAGGTTTTCTTTCTACATAGACCTTTCACCAAAGTAAGCTAGACTTTTTTTTTGTACTTCTATGCCA
>NW_028186149.1:12820723-12840274 GCF_003343005.1 Rhea americana
AAAAAAAAAAAAAAGAAAAAAGAAAAGAAAAACCCACACAGATATACACACTTTTTCTAGTATAGAATAATACAGCATGTTCTAACTGATAGCAAACTTTTACATTATTTTCCTTTCCAATGCATTTCCTTCTTCCCCATTATTTGATAATTTTTAACATACTTTGGCCTCCTGAATTCACTACATTGATTAGGAAATTAAGAACCTTATGTTGAATGTGCTTGAAGTACAAACTGTTGTCAGCTTGGTGTAATTAATAGTAAGACCTGTGTTACTTAAATCCTTTTGGAGGTCATCAGTAATCTTGAAGGTTGGCTTGTGTTTAAGAGCGTTGAAACAGTCAAGAAACCTGTGTGTTGCTTTGCTTGTATTACATTTATACAGAAAGACAAATACAATGAATAAGTAAAAAACTGATTCATTGAAAAACTGATACTAAAAGCTTTCATTGGTGACTCTAGGGGAAAAAATAGTAAATTTAATGCAAGTACAGAATAAAGTTTATTGACTTATGTATTATAGGAAACATTCCTGTAGTACTTAGCGTATTCTGAAGTCTTGATGAAATAATATTTTGCAGATTTTCTAGTTTTCATGTAACTTTGTAACAATTGTGAAATATAAAGTAGTCATCCGTCCGAGTTTATTTCACAACAAACTGAGTACAACTTGAACACAGTCTATTCAACATGATATGTGAAGTATTTCAAGGAATGCCTCATCCTTAATGTCTGTATCTTTTACCTCCCTTACACCCACACTCCTCTTGGGTGACATGTTCCATACCTGCTATTCTGGGACTTGGACTTTTGCTGTAACCTTTCTATACAAATTTCTTCATTGCACTTGAATAGTATTTTTTTYYTYYYYTTTTTTTTAAAGCTTTGGCTGTGAAGCAAAAGGTTCTGATTAAATGCAGTGCAAGACAAGACTGTATTTCAAAGTAGTCGTATTGATTGCAACAGATGATAATGCTTGCCCTTAAATTAAGGGAACAGTTTATTTTTGCTCTATAACTTACTGTTATATGTCTTGATCTTTGGAAGTTCACTAACTTTCATATCTGAATGAAATAACAGGTTTGCTGCTCTATCCAAGACAGCTTATTACAGCTGATAAGACATGTGTAATACGTTTCTAGGCCATGATCCTGTAATCAGCTCTTTTGACAGACCTCTGAAGCTTCATAGAGCTTCACTGTCTTCCACTGGTGTTCAGACAAAAGTAAGAATTGACTCTGAGAAGTCTGATTTGTAGCTGCAACTAAAATGTATTTTAATGTGCATTCTGTAGGAGACAGTTTTGATTTTGATCCTATATTTTATACTTGAAAGTCAAAACACATATTTATGCCCCTCTTATGCATGAGTGTCTTGAAAATATGGGTAAAAATAGRTTGCTGTGTCATAGACATGCACAAAATCCTTCTGTCTTTTTTCAGTGGTTAGCTCCTGGCTAGTGGAAAATGCTGAGTATATACTGTCCCCCCCCCACCTTTTTACTTGAGTTTATGACAGGAAATCTGTAGCTAAATATCATTTTATAATTTCCATCTGTTCATGTATAACAGTGTTTTATAATGCAGTTGAGATTGCCATCCAATGGAAATATCCTATTATAGGAGGTAGTATGTACAAAAATCACTTGAAAGCCTAATTAATTTTTGAATATTTCATTTAATTTCTAAGAGAAGTAATCTATTTTAAAGACAACTTTCCTGATGCAAGAARTTTCTACTAATTAACTGAAATAATCATTTTCCTTGTTCCAGTCATTTTTTTAAGAGAATGGTTTCTGTAGTTTTCTATAATATATATGCCATGATAAACTAATAACATAATGCTTCCCTAGCTTCAGAARGAAGGAAAAAGTATGCATAGGAACAGAAGACTGCTGGTGAGATGTTTTGTAGTAGCTAACTTCTTGTGCAATCTCTGTGGTGTTGCCCAGCTAGTGAGGGCTAGATTAAAGACTGTTTAGGATCGCAGATATTACTTTGACAACTCAAGTGACTTGCTCAACTATCAGGAGTRATTGAAGACATTGAAGCGCTGCCTCTTGAAAGAAGGTTTTCCATCCTTCACAACTGTGAAGAAAGTTTGGTAATGGGAACCAAGTATATCATGATGGGGGGGGAGAATGAAAAGGCAAATTTAAAAATTTGCCTGTATTCATCTTTTTCATCACAGCCAGTCTTGATTTTTACAAAATTGAAATTTTTATGTTTGGCATGGACTATGCTGTCATACAGGGTATTTTATTGTTCCTTTTTGTATTAAGCTTTGTCATCAAGTTCTCTTTAAATATCTTTACTACCGTAGAGTTCACATCTTCCACATTTTGGTGATAAACTGAATGCTAAAATTAACATGAAAATCTGTGTGTTGAATGAGCCAGGATGCTGTGGCTTCTGAAKTGAACTGAAAAGTACCTCTGAGAGGGATAGCTATGCTCCCCTTATTGGTGATTAGCTGTATAATAGCCTAAATAAAAGCTATTTACAGCTCCCACTTCATAAAAGAAGTTTAGTTTATATCCATGTCAGAATTCCTTTCACCAGATYAGTTTGTTGCAGATATTTTAATGGCATGAACAGTTGTATGGGGTTTTCAGCTTAGTTGTTATCAATTCAGCGGAAATACTTTACCTGTAGATAAGCTCATCGGCTCTGGTTGGCTCCTCGTGGTAGTGTGCTTTGCTGAGGGCGAGCCTGCGCCAAGAGTGAAGTAGCAACCCAGCCTCAACTCGAGTTAGAGGTTTTCATGCATGCAGCCATGAAGGACTACTGGCCTATCGTTTCGTAAAATGAAAGCCGTTGGATTCAACTGCATTTTTGAGGAATATATTGAATGAGTTGGTATCTGGGCTGAAAGCAGTGATTGTTCTCGCGCGCTTATATCCGCAGCAGATGTGCAGAGACAGCGAGTCTGACTCCCACGGCTCTGTCGGGGCTAGACAGCGCTGTTAAACTTCTGTCCGTGCCGCGGTTCCCAGTCACATCACAGCTCCTTGCACCATGGTTCCTCTGATGGAAGGAGAGACGCTGCTTGTGTCCCGATGCTGTGTCGTTTTTTCTTCCATAGTAGGAAACGCTTTTGCATCAAAGTTGCTAAGAGCAAAGATCTTTTAAAAATAAATAAATAAATAAATAAATAAAAGGGAAAAAAACACAACATTTAAACCAACTTTTTCTTCTTCGAAAGATTGGAAAAAAACAGAAGTCCAATGGAGCTGTGGCAGCTCTACTTTTTTGCTTATTAAGAATGTGCAATTTTGAAAAGTGCTGTATTTTGAAACAGTTTTCTACCTTTGTAGACATAGTTTTTAGAAGATAGTTTATTGCAGAAATCATACTTTAGCTGAAAAATATGTTAAAAACAGTTGTGGAGCATATAAAAATCACCGAAGTTCGTGTACTTTTAGAGTTTTTTTAAATGGTACGTACGAAGTCAAGTGAAATTTTTTGTAGATGGTCAAGTTTGCAGGCTTATACCATTGACTACAGAGGGAAAAATTTTCTCTAATATGTGGAAGAGAAGGAAGAAATAACTCTGACAAGTACAAATATTAGTGAAGAAGGGATTTTTTTTCTTCTTAGCTCTGTCATATATCCTTGTGACCTCAGGCATATTATTTATCTTTGTGTTTCTCGATCTGTCAAATGTTAGCAGTCCTGCCTGCAATTTGTGTCGTCTTTCATAAACACTTAAGTACTCTGAGAAGCTCAAATGAAACAAAAACTAGCAGTAATAGTAGTATTTGGCTGAATGCTTGTTTAATATTCAGATTTCAAAGACTTAATATGAACAGCAATACTTCCATGAGGTTTTCTCCTCTGTCAAAGTATTGTTGCACCTCCCTCCAATTTTACGTATCTTTTTGCTGAAATACCGAAATCAAAAGTAGGTGGCTGGTGTTCATTGCTTAGTTAAGGAGGAATGTAAAGTCCTTGCAAAAAGCTCACTTCCAAAAGTAAATGAGCTTCTTGCAAGTAATTAATGGAGGCGTTGTGTTTTCTAGAATACTATCATCTGGACTACAAGAGAAACTATTTAATTTTTATGCAATGAAGTCTTGTGATATTTCATTTAGATGTTGGCCATATGAAATACAAAGAGGAGTGCCCTTTAGAGCATCTCAGGGGTGGCTACTATTTTGATCACTATATTATTGGGACATTCGCTGTCCRTATTTGGGAACAGAGAGGGAAGGTCATTTGGACAGAAAAACTTCTTAAAAATTTGGCATGAATTTGGTGAGAAGAAAGAAAAAAATGTTTATGCATGTGTAGAGAAGTATAGCTTTGCATCTTGCTTTATAGTTCTCTTCCCAATTGGATGTGGATTAGTAGTGCAGTGAAATGCTAAGTCTTGATCTGAAATGATTTTGATGCAGGATTTTCTTTTGATTAAGAAGTGACCCARTTTTTCAAGGATATGGTAGTGTTTGAAACAGTGAGAATTTTTACCCTGAGTCAATTTTAAGCCCACAAATTGCTGTCAGCCCAGAAGAAGATAGCATGGTATGAACTAGGTGTCAAAAGAGGTGTGAAAACATTTTGAGGAGGCTGTTCAGAAGCTAAGAGAAGTTACTTTTATAGGGAGTAAAAGTAATAAAGACTTCAGGAGTTATTTTAGAAGAGCAAGGGAGGTGTATATTTACAACTTATATGCAGCCAAAGCCTTCCTGCTTTTGAAGGATAAAATCATATATTGCAGTAAAACCACACTTGAATCAAAAGGCCAAGTGACTTTGCACTTGAAAAATGTGCAGTAGCAACATGGCTTTTGTATATGACTTTAAAAAGCATTTGTACATGTTGGGCTTTGGGAGAAGTACATTAACACTAACCTTCCCAGGAAGCAGAAGAAATATGATCATTCTTAGATCCTAGCAGGTCRTCTGAAGTCTAAACAACTCCTCAGAGGAGAACCGTGGGAAGAGGTGCATGACTGTTGGCATGGTGGAAGGAGTGCATGAGACAAGACTAAACCTGTCTGAAAGTTTGAGAAGGATGACATAGCAAAAATGAGATAATGTGCCTGAAGGAATTGGGTATGCAGATGCTATTCTGTAACAGGCATACCTTATTGCTAAATTACTTGTTGCCAAGCAGTAAAGCTTGTCTGTTTATTTATTAAGCACTAATTTACAGAACTCTTTGCATGGGAACTTCAGTGCTTTTTTAACCCCCCTTACACAGTTGCTTGGTCCCTTTTTATTGCCTCTTTAGGAGGGACATAAATTGTTGCCCTCTTTCATAAAATTGATGCTTATGTTTTCCAGAAAAATTGCAGTCAAAGTCCAGTGAAGAGAGGAGGGCACAAGTGAAAAGAGAAGGCGATAACCTTACACTTGATGTGAGTTGTAGCTGGAGATAGAMCAGTGGTTGGGAAGAAATGAAGGAAAGGGTTTGGAAGATTCTTGCTGTTGTGCATAATGGGGCTTTGCTTGAACAAGCGGTGCTACAAAGGAACATAGCTGCTTTGGTTTTCCTCCCTTTCTGTGCAACCTTACACCTGAATTGTTACTAACATGGTCATTTTTTTTTTTTAGAGTCTGTTTTGTCAGTTACTGGATTGCCTGCAGTAGTAGAAGAAATGCGTGCCCCTATTTCTTGCCAGGAGTTACCACTGCTGTGGAAGAGGCAAGGGAGTGGATGGTAACATTAATACTTGTTGTTATATGGGCAGCTGCCTATATAACCACTGCAACTAAATTTGAGTATCAGGAGTCAAGCTTCTTTCTTCTTATTTTCTTCCTTATGTAACAGTGTTGCCAGAGACTCTGTGCCCTGGCGAAGAAGTCATTTTCGTATTTTGCTCTTCTCACTCATCTGAAAAAAGCTTCAGTGTGTGACATGTTTCTGGAATGTAGTATGTCATCTCCCTGGAAACAGAATTAACTGGTGGTGGTCTTTTTTATTCTTATTTTTTATTTTTTTGCTTTTAAGTATCTCAAATAAATAGACTATTTCTTACAAAAAACTGTATTAGTCAATATGTCCTCCTACAGAAATTTATAATAGTCTTCTCCCTCCTCCCCTAAGTAATAACTTGGATTAAAATATCTCTGACTTAATACTCCAAAGAAACAGCTTCCATTTTGTACACGAAAAAGGGAAGTTTGCATGTTTTTTCACATATGCTCTATTTGAATTGCCAGCAGATCCAAAAAAATCCTTACATGGGTATAGCTTGTTAACAGAAAAATGAACTTTTTGACCTTACTACTCATATACACAAAAATAGGTAATCGAGACTAATGGAACTTGAGGATGATGACTTAATGTAACAGCAAGGCAAATTTAAATCATACATATGGAAACCATCTGTGGTTGCTAGAGACTTAAAGCAAAAGAAACTCAGGGAACTTGGGATTCATACATGGAGATGTGAAGAGCAGAGGACAAGAGCTTGTTTTAGACAGCTCTTCAACAGCTCTAACTCTGGCATGGAAAGAAAGAGTTATGTCTGTAGCCTTTTTCTGGGGAGAGCTGATACGGGGCCAGGAACTACCTCTCAGCATAACCTTGTTTCTTTGAGTGTAACACAGGCCATGAGCTATTTGTTTAATAATATGAAATTCCCTCAAAAATTTGTTTGAAATAGTTTTAACACTGCTCCTCTAAGCGTACTGACCATGTTGCCCATGATTTGAAACTAAGGTAAAATATTTAAGTGACTCAGTACTTGCAGTGCCAATCACTTACCCTGTGAGTAACAGCAAAAGGATTACCCCTTTGCGGAACCGGCCATTTCCAGCCGTTTTAGAAATGGGTTAATGCTGGATTTTATGCTATTGACTATTGTTTGGAGCAGATTACTTTGCTTGTATAAAATAGAATCTGACAATTTAAAGTCTTAATGTCTGCAAAAGATAATCTGACTGAATATGTGAGTATTTCCAGTTGTTGGGGTTTTTGTTGTTGTTTCATTTTTTTCTAAGACCACTCAGTTTATATATATACCTTGTACAATTTGCTATGTTAACTCTACCTCAAATGCTAACAAAGCGATATGTGTAAAAGTTAATGAGCTTTTTGGCTGTTCTAGGGACCATTCTATAAGTAAGAAGTTAATGAACATGATATACTAGAAATATGTCTTGATTCCTTTTCCCCCCCCTCTGATTTTAGTGGGGTATCTTTAGGAATTCTTTTTCATTTCAGTGACATTGCATTTTTCTGCAGTTAGAACTTTTAGTAGGCTGAGTGAGGATGACCTTCTGAGAGTGAATAATTACTGTGTTAGTCTTGGTGGATTGTTGAATACTGATAGATATAAAACCTTTGTATCCCTTACTGCCTTGCTTTTGCCCTTACCAAAAGGGTGGTGGGTTTTTTTTTGGTTTTTACTTTTGCAACAGCTACCTAAAGTGCAAGGAGTGAATTGCTAGCCCTTTTGTTCTGATAAAAATTTTCATCGATTAGTTCTACCACCATCACCACAAATCAGTCCTTTTTTGAACAAGGAGAAAAAAATTCTCATGCATGAGAATTATTTTTGATTAAAACTTAATCCAATGCAAATCTGGATTAACTCCTAGAGGTTTTCAATGAGCAGCTGACTTACCAGTGAGAGTGTTTTTTGCACAAATACACTTTACTGCACACCTAACCTATGCTGGATGTTTCTGTTTTTACGAAGAGTAGGAGCTTGTTATCACATGGATATGACACCACATAAGGCTTTTGTCTATAAAATTTTGATTTCACTAACAAGTATAAGGCTATGAAGAGTTTTTGGAGTGATGGCATTGGTATGCAAGTATATTTAACTGAACTGAGTGTTGCTGTTTCTTAGCATGGAGAGAATGAACACTAAAGGTTTGCATTAGGTGGCTAGTTGTGTCACAAGTGTACATTAAAGCATGACTGGAAAATAATCCAGGGTTTTCATGAAAGCCCAACTGAACTTTCAGAGTGAGACAAGAGAGGGTACATATTACAGTAACTTATTACTTGCAACCTTTCCTTTTTAATATTCCCTCTACTGCCTTTTTGAGTCCACAGTGCTACTGCTCCTTTTATTGCTTTGAAAATCAGAGGGGAAGGATGACTTTTAAAGTTGGTGATTAAATTATTTTATTGAGAAAGGAACCAGGTCACTGCTGCATGTATTTGTTTTCCTAGCTCTGTTTAGTTTGGTTTGGACCCCAAGGTGGGAAGTGGTATGGGATATACCAAGGAGAGTTTTACAGAGGTAGTTTAAGATCCAATTTATTTAGTGTTGACTGTAGTTACAGCATTTAACTCAAAAAGCTTTTCTCATTTTTTCACTTCTTTACAAAGGCTTTGATTGGTTCCTCAAAGGTAACTTTTCAGTGCTGTATGTGTTGTTAGAACTTACCTTTATTCATGTTTATCTTTTTTATCTACATCTTATATGATATCTTTAGACTTAGCTTAAGATTAGAACAAGAAAAAAAGATACTGCTGATACTGTCTATATTTTTTGATATACATTGATTTTTAAGTTATATAAGCTGGTAAATCTTGCAATTACAAACTTGCAGATTTTAGAAGAAATTAAGGCATACTTTGGATTTTTATATAGAGCACCCAGAGTATACAGAATTAGATTGATCTGTTCTTAAAATGAACAAACTTAAATATAATCAAAGACCTGTCTCTTAAGCATTTTAAAATATCATTAAAATTAATTCTGTCATGATTTTCAACAACATTGAGGCTCATTCAGCATGCAGTCTTCTTCCTCCCCTCTTCCCTCCCACCCCCCGGGACTTTACACAAACCACTATAACTACATTAAAATCAGAAATCATGTTTATCAAGCATTTTAAAATATCATTAAAATTAATTCTGTCRTGATTTTCAACAACATTGAGGCTCATTCAGCATGCAGTCTTCTTCCTCCCCTCTTCCCTCCCACCCCCCTGGGACTTTACACAAACCACTGTAACTACATTAAAATCAGAAATCATGTTTATCATAGCAAATGCTTACTCTGTACACATCCAATGTTAATTAAGCAAATACACAATATCTGTTTGTGCCAGATAGAGTTATCATAAGCTGGTGATTGGTACTGTAACTTCCTACGATTCCTAATACAATATTTTGATCTTCTATCTAAGCATGTCAGTTGCCGCTCTGATCAGAAAGCGATGTTGTTTGCTCTTTTCCTTTTTTGGCTGTTAGACCAACTGGCAATATTTTATTTTCCAAATAAAGTTAATTTAGCCAAGAAGAGTGAAGACAAGTATAGTGTGTTGGAAATAACAGTAAATAACAGGAAAAAATAATAATCTTTGTGATTAGTTTTACAGAATGTGATGATGGGTTATTCTAATAGAGCATTGTCCATAAATATAAGTCCTTAAATGATTTTTAACAGAGTTTAATGATCTTTTTTTTTTCCATTTATGTTAGCTAATACCTTCTAGAAGAAGTAAATGATTGTATGTCTGGAGAAAGCTTGTAGAAAATCTAACTGTCTCCAGCCTTTCTCACTAAATGGAGTCAGATGATCTATATTGATCTTGCTTTCTTTCATTATTTGAAATTGGATTTTGCTTGAGGGAGAGACATGCACATTTGTATAGTGGAACACTTGTGACAACTGTATCCATGTATAAAACAATGCCATTAACTTTTCCTGCTAACACCTAAACCCTATATTACAAGATTATATACTATAATAAGTAAGAGCAAGCCTTGCCATTATATACTAAACTGCAGTTTATTATTTAGAGTACAAATCCCTGATTTGCAAATATTCTTCATTGCAGTTTTTCTGGTTACAATGCTTTATAACGGTTCACTGTAAAGAGCATGCGGTATTCTCAAAGCCTTGACAAACCTTTTCCCACTGTGATCCCTCTTCCTCTTTTACATACATCTGTTATTCAAGTTTTGTTGTCTTAAAGAACCCTAAAATTACCAGTGTTGGGCGGGAGGAGATGAATGGTATCTGTTATGTTTGCTCTCAGGCTAGTTCATTAACTTGAATTTGACACTTACTTGTGTGAAACAAAAGATCAGTCTGATGCTGGAGAGTTTGTGAAGCTATTTGACATCTGGGTATTTTTAAAGTAACAAATCTTCCCACTACATTATGCTGCCTAAAATATGTCTATAGTTTTTGTGCAACTTTGTAATGAATATTATTTGCAGTACAGTGATGCTATAGTTATAGCTGAAGATGTGTTTTTAATATGGACCTTTTGTTTTCAAGCATTTATAAATTTTTCAAAATGGTGTCTTTAGAGGAATGAAACCTTCTTTCTTTCTAGTTTTTTTGATTTTATCGCACAAAAAAAGTCTACTGCAAGTATTTCCAGGAGAAATCTCACTTGTTGGGGTACCTAAACTCTGGTTTATAAATGCAATTAATCTGAGTTAAGCCTTTTCATGGATTTTTGTTTAGTTCAGCCATTACTGAGGCAACAGCAGATGTTGGTCTTTACCTGGGCATGCATGTCATGTTGCTAACACCCCACCTGATTGTATAGCATAGGCATGGCATGTCTGGTCACATATCAGAAGAGATGCAATGTATCTTTCATTAAAATAAACTATAAGGTGGTCTTTCTAACACAGTGAGTATCACTGCCCTTTTAACCTTCCTCTTTTCTGAGCTACTCACTCAGACAAACTCAGAAAACTATTATACATCTAAAACTTGATTTGACCTTTGCATTTTAAAAGTCTATAATGTATTTTGATTCCTTTGAAGTAACTATACACGTTCAAAGTTTGCGTTATATGCTGTTGTGTGAAAGGTAACAGTGTTGGTACTAGTGGTATTTACTGGATGAGCAATGTGGCTGAGTACAAGCAAACCAGGTCATTTCTGGAGTATGTTGATGGCAATTGATGTAGATGATTAAGGAGCTGACTAGGGGAGGTGCTTTACTGAACCTGCTAGTGACAGGAAGGAAGAATTGGTTGGGAATTTGAAGGTCAAGGGCAGTTTTAGTTGTGGTAACCATGGTACTGTAAAGTGTAAGATCCTGAGAGAAGTGAGCAATACAAATAGTCAAATCACAGCTCTGGGCTTCAGGAGAGCAGGCTTCTGGCTGTTCAGGGGCTTTCGTAGTCCCTTCTAGTTCAGTCTACCACAGGATCCTACCTATGGTAGACTGAACTAGAAGGGAAAGGGGCCCAGTTTGTGGATTTTCCAGAACAACCTTCTTCAAGCACAAGAACAACCCATGCCAACCAAAGGTCAAACAAGTGTGATAGAAGGCCAGTGTGGACGAACGAACAACTCCTGGCTGAGCTCAAATGCAAAAAGGAAGTACGTGCAAGGTGGAAGTAGGGATGTGCTACCGATACAGAGTACAGAGGGACTGCCTGAACATGCAGAGGTGGAATTAGGAAAGCCAAAGCTCAGCTAGAGTTGAACCAGCAAGGGATCAGAAGGGCTTTGTATACTGACAGCAGAAAGGAGGCTAAGGAAAATGTGGGCTTGTTGCTCACTGTGACAAAGTATATGGAAAAGGCTGAGGTGCTCCATTCCTTTTTTTGCCTTGTTTTTTTATTGGTGAGGTTTGCCCTCAGACCTCCAAGGTCCCTGAGCCTAGCAGCACCATTTATAAGAGCGAAGCATTACCCTCAATAGAAAGTCTTCATGGTAAGTAGCACTTCGAAAGATTGGATGTAGGTGGGATGCATTCAGGAGCACTGAGTGAGCTGACCAATGTCATYGTAAGGCCACTCTTGTCTTTGAAAGGTCATGGTGACTGGGCAATGTATGTGGTGACTGGAAAAAGTCCTCGGGCATCTTCAAGTAGGGCTGGAAAGAAGATCTGGAAAATTCCGTATCTGTTCACCTAGCCTCAGTCCCTGGGAAGCTTTTGGAGCAGATTCTTGTAGATGCTGTTTCTAACCACATGAAGGACAGGAAGGTGACTGGGAACAGTGAGAAGTTTGGCATAGCATGCAGATTTCATCTTTCAACTACTCAACTCAATAGAAAACTGTTAGGAAAATGCTTGAGTTGCTTTGATAGGAAAATAACTCTTTACTCTTAAAACTGCTTTCAGTTATAGTAAAAAAAAAAAAAAAAATACTAGGAGATACATGATCAGAACTTAATCCTGAAGTACTGTCTTCCTTAGAAATGCAATTGATAAGCCCTTTCTCAAAAATATGCAGAAAAATGAACAATGTAGAATCTGACATTAAAATTAGCTCAGAGGTATATGTAGGATAGTGATTTTACTGTTGGGTAAACATTTTTTCATTTAATATCAAACTTGTATCTTGATCACATGCTGATCAATATGATTCTACCTCCATGTTCTAAATAAAGGTTTAGCAAAAATGCTATCTTGAATTAAATGATGAGTATCAAATGCTAATGAAAGCATGGCGGATTTTCAGCATCACCACTTCTAATTTTCGGACAGCTGCTGCATTAGATTTTAGTTAATAATCTCAGTGTCTAGCAGGAATTGCTTCCTTGCTGCTGCTATTTTTTTTTCATTTTTTTTTAGCTACATGAAGCACCAAGTGTATATGTAATTCTTTTATCTGCACTGTTGTTTCTTGTTCTGTTCTGAAGATGCATTAACCACTATTAAAGAAAATATTTTGGCAATGTTAGTGAGTTCTAACTGTTCAGTAGGTTATGCTTTCCATATGAGAAAATCTTGACAAATTTTTTTATACCTGTTCTTGTTCATGCCTCAGTGGAAAAAACCAAGCTGGAATGAAATTTATAAAATTATGTTATTAGTATATTCAGGTACTAAGGCAGCTGAATTTTTTGGCTTTGCCTGACTGACAGTGTTTCTGCTTCTATAAAGGAATAATGTTTTGTTTTCTTTACTTCTTTAATATTGATTGTAACAGATTTGCATATGTTAATAGGGATCAGATTAGTTAATTACAATTTTAAGGATGGTCACTTAAGACAGCTGTAGGGAGTCACTCAAGATGATTAGTGTCTCTTGGACAAGTGTCACAGCACTGTAGTTACAGAAATATGAAGAAAGATTTTGCTGCACTTTGCAGCACCCCAGTGGCTCACCCAGAATTTCTTCTGAAAACAGTGAACTTTTGTTAATCTGCAGTAAAGACATAGCAAAGAGGCGGAAAGAAAGTAAGAGAAAACAAAGGCTTGCCCAAAGTATACATTGGATTTTAAGTCATGAAGCTGCTAAAGAACCAATGTAGTGGTTGTGCTGGTAAGGTGACATGCATCGAATAAGACAGAAAACTAAAGGAGAGCAGAGGTATTCATCTTAAAGGTTTCTCAAAGAGTTGAGATCAGCAAGTTTTTCCAGCCTGCTGAGATCACTCTGAAGAGTAGCCCTTTCCTCTAGAATACTAACCACAAATTTAAGTTTAGGGTTTTTATATTCTGTCAATGTGTATTTTTCCTGTGGTTTTAGTTGGGTGTATTGACACATATCCTCCATGGATATAAATTGTCACAGCACCATGGATTCTTTCTTCCTTTCCATCCCCAAAGTATTCTTACCCACGAACTACTTATAAACCTGAGTAGTGTTGCTGTGTGCTGTGAAACAGCTGCTGGCGGAGGCTGCGTTTCAGTAGTGGATGGGTGCTGTGTTTGCCATGTGTGTATATAATTTGAAGAGTGAATCAGAACATMAACTTTGATACACAATTGTGGCTAACAATCTTTTCTATTTTTTTTATTTTTTTTTAATCAACTTCAATGAAACCAATCCAACTTCCTCATAGACAAGTCTTGTAAACAGAGTTGAATTTGCTGGGCTGTCACCAAAAGAGACTTTCTAATAAACAGAAGTATATTTAATATATACCTTGTATCACCTTCCTTCCTATCTTCCACATTTAAAAATTTATTAAAATATTCATTGCAATTCAGGAAAAATCATGTCAATAGAGTTCATTTTTCAGCCATTGACAGGAATGCTGTTTATGGGTAACTTAAGTATTGAGTAATTTTATAGACTAGCAAATGAATCAGATAATCGGGGCATAGAGAATTTGAAGTGTTAACAGACATTTGATTAATGTTGTATCCCAAAGACTATCAAGTTGCCTGTTACTGTTACAATAGATTAAAAGAAAAAAACATGTATCAAAATCATATGTCATTTTAACAGTTAAGTTGACTCTTCAGAAAGTAACAGAGAAGCTTCTTGACTTCATTGGAAGCATTGCACACTTTTCATAACTGAAAAATATGCACTTTATTTTACAAAATATACACTTTATTATTAATCAACTACAGTAAAGTAATCTTATTAGGATGGAGAAACAGGTCAGATGGTTTCAGGTAGCTCAGATCCATCTCACTAGCTTCTTCTCTATAGCGCTTCAGTTTATATCCTACACTTGTGCTGCTCTGGTTTTGGATTTAATGATTGCATTATTAAAAGCTGATCTCAGTTTTTCATCATAAAGATTAGTTTTCATTTTGATTTAAAAATTAAAGTTTACTTATTTACTTATTTTACTTATTGTGTGGTAATAGAAGTGTCAGCGTACTTCATGTCTGTGGAAATTCTCCTTTCTGCATGGGTTTTTGCTTTCCCCTCTGGCAATATTAAGTTTAAGGTGATTGTATACTACAGCCTCTCTGCTGGTTGCATCTAATCATATGTATTTATTTTATATGTTATGCATAACCTTTAAAGTTCACCTATCACACTTAATCTTCAATCATCATGATTTCAAATATCTCATCACAAGAACGCTTCTCGACACTCTTTTTGAAAATTGTGGTGTTTGTCACAAATTTTTGCTTCTTACATGTAAACTGGGAGGCTTCTCTCAGTGCCGCATGGCCCTGTCAGCACTGTGGTTTTGTGAAGTAATCATTTGAATCCAGAGAAGGTGTGTTACGCTAGTGTAGAAAATAAAATTTACATCGATTTCACTTCAGCTTCTTAAGATGTTTTTGAGTATCCATGTAGCTTTGGGTGGCCGAGCAGTTATGTGTGTCCCTACCTGATCCGATACGGGCAAGAAGAGGAGTCACTGGCTACTTTTCGTTGTAACCATCTTCAGTTAGATGAAACCTGAGACAGTTGTCTCATTGCTTTCCAAAAGAGGAGGTTTGCCAGCAGTGATGGGAGAGGTAGCAAATGAGAAAGGAAGGAGCAAAAACTGTGACTGATGTAGTGGGGAGCAACAGATGTCATGTGGAAAATTTGAGATGTGCTCAATAAGCTTGTTCTACAAACATTTTCATACTAGTGTAGCTTAGTTATGGGGTGTGAGATACAAGCATATGAGAGAGAGAGTTTAAGCTTTGAAGCATTTCAGACAGATGGAGGTTTGCGGTTAAAGACAACTTATGTGGAATTATAGGCTAGTGGTATTCACAGCTTAATGATTCTGTTTTAAAAGTGATTTTATGTTTGAATTAGAGATGTGGTGAAAGGAAATAGAAGGAGCTGAGTTATAGGAGGCAACAGAAGGAACTGCTGTTGTGTTACAGGTGTGTAATCCAGACTGTCCTATCCTATATGAGATCCTACTAGGGAGAATTGCAGGTAGTCTTACGGTCCAGACTTCATCTTGCGCTTTTGGCCAACATGGATTTCTTTAAGTACATTATTAAAAGCGGTATTATGATAAATGAATTGGGAAAGATGCTTTTACATCTGTATTATAAATCATATTAAACTGTATACTTACCTAGTACAGTATTTGGTATTCAACAGCAAAAAAAAAAAAAAAGAAAAAAAAAAGTAATACTATCATAGTCTGCTTCTTATTTTCCAATTAGGCTTTTAGCACTTAAAGGAGAGTTCAATTACTCAGAACATCGCCTTTTGTATAAACAGAAATATGATTTGTTTATAAAGTACTCACATGGGCAAAATGTCTTGCTCATAGCTCGTTTTTTTCCGTATTTTAACCTGTTTGATGTATTTCAGTACTTGGAGGTTATTTTTCACCTTAATGTTGACCATTTCATAAGCATCTCTTCTTATCAAACTTCAAAGTAATAAATATAACTAGATTTTTGCAAAACCGTCTATTGTAATGCTTTACACTTGGGGCTTGTCTTAACTGGAATAAGAMCAACGTTAGTTTTCATCTGAATTCCAGTGACTCCAGCACAATTATTTGACTAAACCTATACTATTAGTGATTCTACTGTTTTGAGAAAATTAATATACTGTATTCTAATTTTCTTGAGTTATTCCTTTGATTGTAATTTTTAAATAGTGGGAATTTCATTGAAGTTATTTGGGATTTATCAGGAAAGATGTCACTATTTGATAGATCATTAGAGTTTTTTCTTTAAAGATGATGGCTTACAGTAGTGCTAACTGGAGTCATAGAATATGGTACATGTTCCGTAAGTACATTGTCTCCTAGTTGTTGTGTTTTATGTCAGACTCACCTTTTATTATTCACGTACTTCGTAGATTAAGTTTTGCTCTAATGTGTGTCAGAATTATGTAACAGCAAGTGCTTCCTTTGTTGGTGAGGAGGTATTGCTTCTCACCAAGTTGTYATTTACTTTCTAAAATTTGAATTTCAAAATTGGAAACATTTACATTAAAATCTTTTATCTGTCACCCTTAACAGAAAGGGCTATTGCAAGACACGAAGTCAGAGAAATAGAACAACGTCACACCGTAGATGGCCCCCGACAAGATGTGACACTGGATGAAGAAGAAGATGTGGTGATTATTTACAATAGAGTACCTAAAACTGCCAGCACATCCTTCACAAACATTGCGTATGATCTTTGTGCAAAGAACAGATATCATGTTCTACATATCAATACAACCAAAAATAATCCTGTTATGTCTCTGCAAGATCAGGTAAGCTGCTGCATTTAGGGTGTTTTTATTAAACAAGGAAAAAATAAAGAATAATTGTGTGCTATTGTAAACATACATGATTTGATRGAATTGGCTTTTATTATTTGATTTTACATTTTCCAAAATGAATGAATTTCAACATATTTTTTACACTTTCTTTCTATATGAAAAGAGCGGATGTTAAGTTTAGAGTTTTACTGTGCTACTGGAAATGGTAAGTATCTGTTTGTAGGCCAAAAACTAAGCTTAAAAAGGGACACAATCGGGACAGGAATTACCTCTTTTAAAACTGTATGTAAAAGTTTATACTGTCATCTGTCTCTCTTTCGACTGTGCAGTAATGTTTGCCTGGCATTTCTCTTTGAAGCACATGCAGTCTTACATGCTTTCCTCTGTGTCGTGTAGGCACTGTACCATGCCATTAGGGCTATACTACTGTCTTTGGTGCCAAAAACGATGAGTGATCAGTACTGTTTCTCTTGGGTCTTGTGTGAAGATAATTCTGTGCTTCAAGTAGTTGTCGTTTGTGTATGTTTTGTTGTTGTTTTTTGGGGTGTGTGATGTGGTTTGTTGTTGTTAATAGTAATTCTCTGCTCTTAGTGAGTGCACATGCAGGGAACCCAAGTCAGAGGTCTAAAACATCATTATGTCCAGTGGCAAAATGGATGCTGCGAAGCTGTTGGGTACATATTACTGGTTGTATACTGATCATCTTAAGATGAAACACAGCAGAAGCAGGAGCTGTTCTGCATTGCAGCACATCTGCACAGAGGCTCCCAGCTCCTCTTGCTGTGTACCTGCAGACAGAAGCAGCTCAGCACAGCTGTTGTAGTCTAGGGGGGAGAGAGAAAAAAAAAAACAGGTAGTACCTAGACCTCTYTTTGCAGTTTAGTATACAAGAGAGAGTGAGTGAGGTAAGGATCTCTGAGGAGGGGACACTGAGCTTGCGGTGGGATTTGGGATGTGTTTTGTGATTGTGGACTTGTGTCACTTGAGTTTTCGGTGTTGTGAAATTCCCTGCTTAAATATGCAGATGATATTTAAGCATATAAATTATAATTAAATACTACTARTATTTAATGCTGTGTAACAAGAGTATCTGAGAAAACAACGAGATAAGCATGAGTGTTCAGCTGTCTGTAGCTTCTTCTCAACAATGGTAACTGGAAATGCAAAGTGTTCTCTTAACCTTTTAGTAATTTTTAAATGAGTTAAACTGGTGTTATCCCTGGTTTGAGTTGAACTTCAGGTCCAGTCATTCTGGACGCCTTCTGATTTGTCAGAAGTTGACTTGTTTGCTGAGTTCACTAAGGGGTATATACGGTAGCCATGCCTATAATCCTGTTCACTGGGTAAAGCAAGTACTAAAAAAAACATGCAGAATGATTTCCAAAAGTTCAATAAGACTGTATCTGTTAATTAAAAGTCCTGTTCAAGTCAGTCCTGCTGCCTTTGCAATCACTGCTTCTGTTTCTGTGAAGGTATGTTTTTGAATAGTAATGGTCTGTCCAGAAGAACAGGAGCACTTGATGGTCTACGTTTGGTATAGGAGAGATTGATGGTTTAGATTAAACATAGGCAGTTTTCTTGCAACTTTGCCTTACATGTCTACTTTGAGTCTCATTCAAATCAAATTTGTTCTTTATTGGCTTAGTTTTGTCTGGAGAATCTCTACCCTTCACTTTCCCCTAATAATTTCCTGATGAAAAATGAAAATCCACTAGTGCTGGGTATGTCTATGATGCTGGCAATCCTACATTCATTTGATGCTATGCTATTGTCCAAGGTGGTAGACTGTGTTATTTAATAAGATGATTGATATTACTTCTCTTCAGTGGTCATTAACAGGGAAATGCTAATAATGAAAATGTGTATATTGCACAGTTATTCAAAAGAGTGTTTGTCTTTAGCATATCAAGTTATGCTGCATATAGCATATGAAAAGGGAATGTAAGAACACATTCTGCATGTGTGTTCTTGTAAACATACAAAAGCTGTGGTACAGTTACCCAGCATTTAACTATCTCAGTTTGTTTTCTCTTCCTTGTTCTTTTCTTCTCCCACAATGTCTTGCTCTATTTCTCTCAAAAGAGTGACTTGAAAACACATGATCATGCTTCCAAATCTATTCTAGAGCAGTGGTCTTCCAGAGGATAGTACACTCATAGTGACTTTAATAGCACTCAGCTGGTTTTTCAACTGGTCAGAGGCTACAATGTCTCTGTTAGGAATGGAACCAGTAAAACTTTGCAGTGACAGTTAGAAATGGGAGTACCATCATACGATGTTTAGCATTTAAGAACTTTTTTCATTGAATTAAGTAGTCTGGTGTATACTAGTGTACACCTCCATACCTGTACCAATTATACTTTTACTCCTGGGGAAGAACTGTTAATGCTAGACAGGGATCCTGCTTGACTGAACTGGTAGACATAGTCCTGTCATCTCACACAATTGCTTGTCTGCTGCCGTGCCTTGAACTTTCCTGTGGTTTCTCATGGCATGAAGCCGAAGCTGGGCTGCTAGTCTGTTCTCAGTGGTCTTGATCCTATAATTTAGAGCTAACTATTAGCTTGTATGACAACTTGTGTAGCTAAGCTACCAAGGGATTTCTACAGAGGAATTCTGATTCAATCATCCTCTTGTACTTGATATTTAAATCTGAATCTGAAATTTCTTTGAATGAGGATACTGTTGATCTGCGTTCTCTTAATTGAAAGCTCTTTTTTCTTTCTTTCTTTTCTTCTTTTTTTCTTTTCTTTCTTTTTTTTTTTTTTTTTTTTTTTTTTTTTTTTTTTT
>NW_028186149.1:12840305-12867213 GCF_003343005.1 Rhea americana
CCCCTCGTCTTTGATATACTTACCCCAAGGATGGAGGAAGTGGCTGTGGGATCTTATTTTAGCCATCTTGTCTCCAAAGGCTGGCTCTTACATTTTTCTGGTCACAATAGTGCTTTCATTCAGCATGAAACATTAATCATGTCCCTAGCATTCATCTTAAACAAAGGACAATTTTCATAGCCTCTTCTGACTAGTCTCTTGACCACAAACACTACTCATCAAACTGTTTCTATTCCATTTGATTGCGTGTTCCTGATAAAGAAGGACAAAATCCATTTATAGTTTTAAGTCAGAAATTCAGCAACTGACAAGCAAACCTATAATATAAAAAATACTTCAGTATTCAGAAGTCCATGTGATACCAGGCCATAAGGGCAATAACCGTACCGCCTTTAGTGGTAGGGTGTGTGTGTGTGAAGACTGTGGAGAAGAGGGATTAATGGGAGTAACGGGTGGACAGAGGAAAAGTGATAGATCAGAACATCACTTTGGTTTGCCTGCCAGATTTTCCAGGCATTTTGCTCAAATTTTGTGTTCTGGATTTTTTTTTCTTTTGGATCAGTGTTTTAAATTTAAAAACTGAATGTATTTAATTTACCTTTCTAGGACATCTTACGCCCCAAGTACATTTCATCTGACTTTTTAATTCAGTGAAGCTCAGCTGATTTTTCACTTATTAAAGGTTGCGAAGCGACTTTGTAGCTGAATATTTAAAAGCACCCTGAAACAGCTTCACAGGAATTCCATTCATGTTTTTCTGAACTTTTAAAATAACCTCAGATTTTACTCAGTTAAGTTCAGATACAGAAACCTGCTCAGTCTCTTGAAAGCTTCAGTATCTGCTAAGCCTGGAAAAGAAAGGTAAAATTGATCATATTTAACAATAAGAAACAGCAGGCAGTATTCATTTGTGTCCTAAAATGTGTGAATCCTGACTCATTAGACTGTGACCTAGAACAATTTTGATTTTTAGAATATGGCAAACTGTGGGAAGAGGAAAAAAAAAAATCCGGCATACAGGCTAGTTATAGGTGTTAGAAACTTAAGAAATTCTCAGTGGCACAGCTTGTTGCTGGGCCATTTCTTAAAGCAGATGTAAATGTCATGGTTGTCACACAAAATCTTCCTAGCCCTGTCTTAGCCTTAACGGTCAAACCAGGCAAGCTAATAAAAGGCTAAACATCCCAACAGGTCTCTGCTATACGAATGAAATTTTAAGTTTAATCTGTAACAATCCTATGTTTATAAATGATGATTTTCTTAGCAGACAAAGATGTTTTATGACATAGGTAGATGGGGGATATGGAAGGAGAATATATGCTCTGCATTTAGAGAACTTTTTTACCATTTTTTTTTAAAGGTTCGTAGCTGAGGCTCTCTACTGAATATATCTTGTCACTGATCTTTGAAAGATGTGTTCAATGAAAATGTAGCTTGTTTGAACAGTGTAGGTAGTACAACTGGATTCCAAGTCATATATAGAGATGCATTATCACTTTGTGTTGCATCCAGGAAGAGAGGAAGCCAATGCAGTTTACAAAACACAGTTGTGTAACATTTTACAATGTTTCTCAGATTTGCCAGTTTTCATGTGCAGTATATGATTTAAATTGTGAAATACCACAGACTATGATACCTAGTATCATTGAAAGAATGACTGCTATCTGTCATTAAAAGATAGTATTGCTTTCTTTTACCTGAGCATYCAAGAGCCGGTATTCAAAGAAGTCAAGTAGAGATAATGAACATCTTCAAATCATAGGCAGCAAATTTTGCACATTTGAATAAACAGTAGCAGGCCAGTCTTGCAAATAAAAATCAGCCAATGAAGATTTCAGTTTCAGGATACTCTCAATCCATTATACTCTTTACAAAATATTAGTGTCAATTTACAAATTATTTATTTTGTCTTTACAAAATATTAGTCTTGAGTTCTGAGACTTTTCTTTGGCTGTTTCACCTCATCTCAGTGTCTTTCTAGTTATCTGTTATTTATAAGGCAAAGATATTGTAGATGTGCAGAGAATTTTACAGGGAGCTGTTGTAAATAAACCACTCTGTCCTGAACTTGTCTTCTACTTGTTAAAATTGAATTAACAAATGTTATCTGCTTCTTTGTAAAGCTATAGTTGTCACAGGACTAAACTGTTAGTTATTTGTGTTTCTCTTTGTGCACTGTGAAATTGAAGTATTCTGTGATACTTCCACGCATTTGCTACCAAAAATATTCTCTGTTGAACAGAGGTTTGTTATAGTATGATGTTTTACAGTTTTCTGTGCTTCAGTTGTAATATGTTGCTTGCATTCCAAGTGATTTTTAAATGATTAAGTGTGCTTCCTGATTATGTTAATAAACTCTCTTCTCATTCTTAGCTTCAGAAATGGTATATCATTGCCATACAGCTCAAGCAGTACAAATTTATCATCTTTTCTTTATTATCCAATTCACTACTTTTGAAATAACTTTCAGAGCTAAATGCTTTGATGTTAAAATATTCTGTTCATCTAATGAAGCCAAGCTATATCAGCATTTGCATGTCCCACTTAATTTCATCATACTTTCTGGGTTGGAGTGTGTGTCTGTTTTTATTATCTTTGAAATGTAAAACTATTCCCTTTTTTGTAAATTTTGCCAGAAGATGCTTTATCAGCCCTTGTTTAACTTCATGCTTTAACATGGTCTTCTGGAAGTTATCCTGAGGTGGATTTTGGGCTAAAAAGTAACAATTCAAAGTGATAAACAGTAGATCTAATTTATACTGTATACGTTTTAGAGAAGGAGAACAAATGAACCATCAGATTTGTGTTTTATGTCCCAGTAAAACAGATCTACAAATATACTTGCAAATCTGGTACACTTTAATTTGAGGGACTGAATAAAAGTCAGACAATTTCATCAAAGGTATACTTGCATTTCTACTTATTGCTGAGGGAATTCTGCATTCCTTTCAACTTACAAATAATATGAACTGACAAAAAAAATTGTATTTTTGTGGTAGTTCTTGAATTGCCCTTCTGATTTCTGCGTTATGCTTTTTATTAGTTTCTGATCATGAAATTGTGATGATCTAACATGAGTCATCTGTGTGCTTCCAGAAAAACCTACCTCAGTTGATGAAAATTCTTTGGTAATAACCATAATAATAGATTTTCTCCTGATACACTGTCAAGTTTTACTTTTTAAACAAAAAGCACCATTTAAGTAAAGTCTAATGTGTTCTGGCTGTACAGAAACATTTTCTGCTGTCTGCCTTTACAGGTCCGATTTGTGAAGAATGTGACTTCCTGGAAGGAAATGAAACCAGGATTTTACCATGGACATGTATCCTATTTGGATTTTGCAAAGTATGTTATCCATGGATTTATCTGTTGAGTAGCATAGTAGTTTTAAATAAGCTTCTTGGATCCATCTGGGATATTACTGCCCTCTAGYGATAACAATCTGACAATTGTGGCTAAGAAAATTTCAAACACTGAATTTTCCTTTCGGATGAGCAGCATTTGGTTTCACTCTTCAGTACAGTTTTGTCATGCCTTTTTGCATGATAACAAGTAGTGCAGTTCAATTTCAAAACTATTCGCATGCCAAGATTAGTATTCCTTGGCTGAATTACAGGATTGTTTTGCCTGAATATTCTAGCTTTTCTTACTTCATGCTTATTGTTAATGATTGACTTCTCTGTCTGGGAAGTCTTAGTTCTCAAAAATATTTCATCTGAAATGTAATACCACCTATGTCTTAAGTGGTATAATTCTTCACTTTCAGAGTATCCCTTTTCACTTTATCCAAATACTACAAGTTATTTTAAAACACTTATTTTTCTGGCATAATATTCATTTGACTTACAGTAAAAAGTGTAGAAATAATTCTTGTAGACTTGAATCCAGCTACCTCTAAAATCAGTTTAAAATGAGGCAGAAATTCTCCCAGTGACTTCAAAGGTGCAGGATCATATCCATATTCTGTCTCACGTGTTTCTTTTCTTGATGGATTTAAGATCTTTCTTTTGCTTCTGGATTTAAGGCTGTGAATCCTCAGGAGCTCAGCACTGTGAAACCTCCCCATGGACTAGAAAGTCAGGTTTGCTTAAGATGMTTACTAGGCAGTACTTAATTCCAGACTTGCATCATGAAGGAAATGGCTTAAAATTCAAAATGGGTATTGATCCTTCAGATCTCAGGATCCTGTGTGTAAACAGTAGTTGCCACTGCTTAGACCTCTTGCTGCTGGTCAATCTGGAGTAACGTTATGCTTCTACGTATTAAAACACTTGATTTTATTGAGTTTTTTTGTATGTAAGAATTTTTAGTTGTTTAGTCATTGGTTATAACAATTCATTCTGTTATAAAGGCTAATTTTAAATTGTAGCTTTTTATTATAAAGAATTAAAAGAGGAAGTGAGAATTTTATGGATTCTCAGAGTAGATTATATAATAGAAAATATTAACAGCTACATTTTCTAGTAGCTGGAAGTTAGTTTCTAATGGCACCAAGTAAAAGCTTCAGATTACAAAAGGTCAAAAAGTAGACAAGAGGCCTTAATTGCAAATAAGTAAA
The DNA here is from genome assembly GCF_003343005.1 of Rhea americana. NCBI lineage: Eukaryota > Metazoa > Chordata > Aves > Rheiformes > Rheidae > Rhea > Rhea americana. Next base: position 12,844,864 of record NW_028186149.1, read on the forward strand.
TAAATAAAATGTATCAAGTTTAATCAGCTTCCTTTTTACCTTTCCAAGTTAAAATGCTACATTAATAAACCATTGAACTGAACCCCTGTTGGAATAACAGCTTTCTGAAACAGCCAAAGTGAATGTTGTTTTATACATTATTCATTTCATAAAGCTGAAACTTTTTACATACTGGAACTTTTTAAACTAATGTAATTATTCTGCATCTAGAAAGGCATCTAAGCGATTTCACAGGTTTCACTCATCTGCATACTTCCCTCCAAGGCTGCATTATCCTTGTTTGTTGTTTGTTACCCTTTCACCTAAATGACTTATTTTTTCCGCAGAGCAGCTTGTTTTTCCATACGTGTGGTTTTCATTATTAAAATAATATATTGAATACTCTAGTTGTACTTGACATAGCTCACCCTTTTAAAGCTGCGAGGTGTTTGCATGTAGTGAACATGCTTGTAGTTGTGAAGTGTAAAATATTTTATACAAGTCTATTCCTGCTTGTTACACACTGACATCAGACTTACGTTATCATAGTTGAAGCTAGTGGTGCGAGCTGATGTGCAATTCCATATGAATGTGCAGTCTTGTACAAACATTTCAAGGGTTTTGTGTTTGCTTAACCCATGGATACATATTTAGGCTGTTGCTATCTTTAAGTGGTTTGTTACAGCTTTCTACAGCACTTACAGTAGTGTCTGTAGAAGGAGACACACAAGCATGTCTTTGGCTCTTCAGTGGACCTGAAAAGAGGTAGTTCAACGTTTCTGGACTTTGTGTCAAAATGGTTGAAGCATGCATAAACTCCCTTTTGCAAGCTTTTGGGGGTAAGAGCTGGCACACAGACAGTTGAGAGCAATGACGACTTTAACTGCTATAGTTTGATTAATTGGAACTCTGCTGTCAACATCTGAAGACTGAATTGTTCTTTCTCTAGCTCTTCACAGTTTTTGTCTCTGTAGTGTTGGTCTTTGGCCAAAGTAATACCTTTTAATTATATTTTGTTTAACTTCCTTGTTCTTGCTGTTCTTCTTTAGGTAAATGTTCAAGGAAATTTTGCTGAACCAAAAAGTGCCTAAATATAAGTGTTTTATACCTTTGAATAGACAAATCAGTATGGTTTCAGATATTGTCTCATGATCAGTAAGCATAGCCATACGGAGCCACTGCTAGTGATGGTTGGACTCTGAGCTCAGGCTTCCCTGCAGCTCGTGTCTCTGACAACCGAGGTCCTGGCAGGAAAACCTCCTGCCTCCCTGCAGAGCACAGCGTGGAAGGCAGGAACATGACACTGAGCTTTCTGGGTACCTGCTTGGTTTTAGTATGTGGCTGCTAGAGTAATGAAGGCATTTCTATAGTCAGGGTAATTGTATAAACACTTCTAGCATCTGTTGTGTGATACGCAATTTACACACAAGTGGGATGTTCTAAGGATATTCTGATATTTTGTTTCACTAAACAAAAAAAGAAACCGGTCCCAGAAATACTGAATTTGAACCTACTTACACATCCACACAATGCACTGGATATAGGGGTGGGAGAAAGCAGGCATTAAACTACCTCTCACTAACAACTTCTCTGTATGCAGATTTCAGTTGTATTAATAAAGATAAGTTTGTAAATACTGGATGAGAAACTCTGACTTGACCTTGAAAATTTTGTTTATTTTATTCCTTTACTTTAGATTTGGCGTTAAAAAGAAACCAATTTATATAAACGTCATAAGAGATCCTATAGAACGACTAGTTTCTTACTATTACTTTCTGCGCTTTGGAGATGATTACAGACCAGGGCTACGAAGGCGAAAACAGGGGGATAAAAAGGTAAAGTAGGCTTTATTTTATATAGATACAAAGATATAAAATTATAGAAGTTAATACTAAAACTATTTAAAAATTATGTCCTGATAAAACTGAGTAGTTCTTTTATCAGTACTGGCGATGATGGTAGGGCTTCATAAGTGTCATAGGCTTCTTTGCTTGGTGTCAGTACTGGAGCAGAAAGTGACATTAACTATATTCTTTGTAACCACATAAGTTAATTTTATGTTGACATTTGTTTTAAAAAATTGTTTTTTAAAAAAATAAAGATTTTTACATCCAAAGATATAAGTATCTAATTAAACTTATCCTTCTGTATCAGGAATCTATATCTGTTTTTGTTGAAAATGAAACTGGATACAGTTCATACCAAAATTCATAGGACTGTTGATGTTTTGGCTTTAACATTTACTTTGTTTATTTTAGCAACCCAGCTGCTTTTTTTTTTTTCTTTTCTTTCTTTTTTTTTAATGTAAATATTGCAATGGGGTTATAACATATAAAGAGTCCCCTTGAAAACTATGGAGTATGAATGATACATTTCTATACTTCTTCCATGTGTTTCAGGAGGTTAGGAGTAGTCCAGGTTAGCCTGTTCTAATCTTGATTACTGTAACAGTTTCAGAGCTGCAACCTCATCTAGGCACAATAATAAGKTTTTTTTTTCCTAGAAGGTAGCTACACGTTCATTATAATGATTTCCAGTACGACATTTATTGGAGCATGTTGCCTTGGGCTTAGCCTAAACCAAGAAGAAAAGGAGGGTATTAAGTATATGCATATAGTTTGTATGAGTATAGTTGGTGCAGGATGGAAGCTTTTGTAACAATAAGGGGTTTTTGTTCTTTTCTTAAATTTCAGTGGCAATATGTTCTCTTAAGCTAAGTCACTTGAAAAACATTTGAAACTTAATGTAGCATTGTGCTAATACGAAGAGACTGAAAATTTAAGCAGGAAAAATCACACTGAATACAGCTTTCATTATGCAAATCTATAAACAACACTGTAACAACTAATAAATTTGACTAGTGGTTTTCACCTTAACCTCCCTGCCTCACCTCCTCCCCAAAAGGGTGATTTTTAAATATTGAAAAGAAACTATTTCTCTTCCCAGCTTATACTCTTCTTCTCTGTTAGTAAGGTTTTGGCGCCATCTTCTGCTACTGTGTTCCAGTTTGTCTGTCCAAATGTCCTGCTGTATAGGTAGAGAAAAACTTCAAGCGGAAGTGAAAACATAGATAAAAATCTATCTTCAGAGACTCGTTACAGAGATGATGTGATGTTGTGGTATCATAAAGGCATTTTGAAAGATAGATAGGATCTTACTTTTTGTGACTTACTCTGTTCTTTTTGATAAGGAGCTTTATTTGGACAGCAGAATTATTTTCTGGTAGAGATCTGAGTAGGCTTCTAAGTCCAAGTTCTGTTTATAGGACTTATTATTTAAAATAAACACACACACATACATATATACATACATAGAACAATTTAGGTCTTAGGTAACGTTGATGCTGTAAAATACTCATGATGGACAAGCGCACAATTTCTCTAAAGAACTACAAAAACAAAGCATTTGTATACTATATATCTTTAGGGTAGAGAAAGCATACAAATGTCATGTTTTCCTGTTTAAAGATTCTGTATTTTTACCTGTGATGAGTAACACTTACACGGTACAGTAAAAGTGAGGTGTGAAACAAGACACCACCAGCATTAGCCTGATATCAGTGAATTTTTTAGATTATCTCAGGAATTTCACCTCAGAGTAAAAGCCAATCTTGTTGTCTTGTTCTAATGCAGAATAATTACACAAATGTATTTTCACTTTAGTTTGAGCAGAAACTTTTTAGACTGTTTCTTCTGTATAATTGAAAGTTGTCTTTTAAAGTTGAATGCAATCACTTATGTATTATAATAATTTCAAAAACAATCTGTCCCAGGTACATGGCTCATATCTTGACTGGAAATATAATAAATACTTATTTTGTGGTAACTTGGTAAAATTTTGGTAAATCTTGTCCAGTGCTAGTAGAAGTTTTACTATAACTCTATCATTGAGATTGAAACTGTGTGTCATTGCAGCTATCCTTGCATATAGAGCGATGTTTTATAAAACAGCCTATTACTCAATGAAACAACTTGCTTTCCCTTCTACTGACTGGAAGCCAAAACCAAATTAGCCTCTGAAGTAGTAATTCTTTGTTGTACTATTTAAAAGGTAGTAGAACGCTGATTCACCTAGAATAAAATGAACAATGTTCTGTGGGAAAGATCCAGTTGTTCCAATATTGAACAAGTGCTAATGGCATTTGACACTGTATCAGTAGTAACTTCTTTTTTTCTAAGGCAAAAACAATGATACCAGTACTTTTTGACTGTTTTTTACTTGTTTTAACATATATTTTATTAGAGGCTTAGGTCTTTATTAGGCCTAATCAAATTGTTGATTAGGTTCTAATCATAGAAGGCTGTCCAAATACTTTTTTAGTTAAGGCAGATAGGTCCTCCCAATAAAATACTGTGAAAGCAAAACTTGGAAAAATTACTTTGTTTTTTTTTTCTTTCTCATATCATGCATCTTTTTGTCCCCACTGCATTTAACAACTAACCAGATTAAGATGTTTGATATATGCACTGGTCTTCAAAGCTCAGCTCAATTTTGTCTTTGTTCCAGACCTTTGATGAATGCGTAGCAGCCGGAGGTTCAGACTGTGCTCCAGAGAAACTTTGGCTTCAAATTCCATTTTTCTGTGGCCACAGCTCAGAATGCTGGTAGGAAAATACATTTGGGTTAAGGTGTTAATCAAGTATATTATCACTAAAATCTAAATTTAACAAGCACAATGGCCTGAATAAAAGATAGGAGCCAGTACTTTTACTAGTAAGTATGGGTGGAGGGTTTTTTTGTTTGTTTGTTTTTCTAAGATGCTCTGGAAAACACTTCATTGAAACAGTTTTGCAGTTATTTAACCAAGCAGTATAGTAGGATACTGCAAAGGTGTACCAAAAGTGCTTTGAGAGAAAACAGAAGTTTTCAGTTTTAAAAATAATTTTTGTAGATTCAGAGACTTGACTTTTTTTTTTTTTAAAGACAGAGTACAATATCTGTTTGTCTGAATAGAGATATTTCATTCAAGCTCCTACAGTTTCTGTGACAAAATATTCAATATCAGGAAAAGTTTATCTTAAATTTTTATCACTGATCAATGATATTTAGCAGAAAGTGAAACAAAAGCAAGTAGTGTCCATCTGTCAATGTAGCATGTTTTATAAGAAAGGCATAATTTTAAAGAACCCTAGCAAATTTTGAAAACTGCTTATTCACATAAAACAATTATAATCAAGTGCTATGTAACAGTGAAAATAAAAAAAAATAGACATAGGTGATCTGAAGAATTCTGATTAAAGGTGAGGGGAATTATTTGTCAAGGCTACTGTTTATTCAAATGTAATTAATTTAAGCATAAGCAAAGCAAGTGACAGCTTGGGAGCTTCTATTTCAGACCTATCTGCACCTGGGCCTGATGGAGAAGCAGAGAACTTTGCACCTATCTCCTCACCCTGTCTATATTAAGGAGGAAAATATTTTGAACTTAACTTTCTTTGTTGTTCAGAAGAGCAGTCTTCCCCATTAACTGCAATGACTTACAAGTTTGGAATTATTCTTGTAGGACACAAAAGAAGGTGTATTCTCACCAGAACCCTTCCTGGTATCTAATGTGAAAGTGGAGGATCTCAGTATGGACACGAAGAAGATGTAAACGCTCTAGAAACTGCCTTAATAAGGGCAGTAACCATATACATATAACCATAAGCTTTTTCATGGATGAGTTATTAGTACAAAGTTGCTTTGAGTAGCCTTGAAGAGATAAGATGTTAGATATGAATACAGATGACAGAAGTTGCAGAGGTAAACTAAGTTAGAAATGGTTATAACTTAAAACGAGCCGTGACTTTCCTATACGAGGGTTATGTTGCGAAGTAATCTCCATCTAGGGACCAAAGATTGTTGGCTGGCATCAGAATTTGCTTTAATTGTTCTCTTTCACTTTAGGAATGTGGGAAGCAGATGGGCTTTGGAACAAGCCAAGTACAATTTGATTAATGAGTACTTTCTAGTGGGAGTTACTGAAGAGCTTGAAGACTTTATCATGTTATTGGAGGCAGCATTGCCCCGGTTCTTCAGGGGTGCTACAGAACTGTATCGAACAGGTACTTAAATAGTTGATTTCTGTTGTGTTTTTTTTTTTCCCTTTTCATCCTCATCTCATTTTTTATAAGTTTGAATTCTTTATACCTAGATGATTAGTTTTGAATCAGATTTGCCTCTCAGGTGACTGATGTTACTATAGAAGAAATAAACTCTCTAAAAGGCTCTTAATACCAGTTTTGGAGGGCAGCCCAAGGATCTTGTCCTCCACAAACTGCAAACTTCCAAGGTTGTGGTAAAGGCAAATATGCTACGCTTATATTTTGAGCTATGGTAATTTTTGTTCAGCAAGTTGGAGTAGGTCTTTATCAGAACTTTTTTGAAAGTTATCTCAAGGGCTGCAGTTTTGTGTAGTGGATGATAGGGGTAGATTTCTGTTCCTTCTGAAGCTCTGTTGAAATTAACAGTACTTGATACAAAAAACCTGCTTGTCTGTGCAAAATCCATTTAGACTTGGATGGACTTTGTATAGAAGGAACTCAGCTTGTCTGCACTTGTATTCAAAATTTAGGTCTTGAGGTGACAGAATGGAAGAAAAATGAAGTTTAAACAAAAACATGGAAACTCTTTTGGTCAGATGGCTTCCTTAAATTTGTTTTTGTCACAATGATTTCAAAAAATTGAAGTAAGTATTCTTTAGCTCTGGCATTCTTAAAATCAGCCACAAATAATACAAAAGAAATTTTGAAGACTGCCTCTGGGTAGTTTAGAAATTCTGACCCAGTATAGCAATTTTTTTTTTAAAGGAATATCAGCATGTAACAAACTCATATATCCTTAGCTATGGGAAAGTTATATATTTATTAAAAAAATAGTTCTACATGTGCTTTTCAGAAGCAATGAAGGTAATGGTGGTTTTGTGTAGAACTGAAAGATTGCTGTTATGCTGTGTGGATCATAGGAATTCAGGGTCAGACTGAAGATCCATATCTGGTCTCTARCAGTGGTCAATGGCAGATGTTAGTGGAAGCATGTAAGAATAGGGCAAGCATATGATAGTCATAATTGTGCCTCATCAGTTCCCGATGGTGAGTGAAATGCACTTTAGGGGATAACTTTGTTTTTCTTTCATTCATTGACTTTTTAAAAGTTTATATAAAATTGCCACAGTGTCCTGTGACAAGAAGTTCCACAGTTAAGCTGAAAAAAAGCATACAGTTTAGTATGAAAATAACATGCTTATGTCTTGAACCTGTCATCTTGTTTCTTTTAAAGACCCTGGTTCTTTAATTGAGAATTCTTGTTCTCATTCGTAATAGATCTTCTTCAAGCTACTCTAAGCTACTCCTAGCTTATGAACCACATTATTTTCACTTTTTATCACTTTTTTTCTGGGCTGAAGAATTCTAATCTGAGTCCTTCAGCTATGGAATCCTTGATCACCTTCATTGCCTTTCTCTGTTCCTTTTCTAGCACACAGGACACAGTCTTTCAGTGTTTGACATTGTTTGTTGTGAATTTATTTGGTGACATTGTTTTTTGTTTTTATTTTCAGTTCATTTCCTGCAGGTGTTTGCTGGTTTGTCTGTAATACCAGCCAAGAGATTATTTTTCAAAGATAGATAACTTTCCTTCTCCTAAGAGTGTAGAATTTCAGTATGCTATATCTAAACACTACCTTTGAAGGCAGAAAGATGTTTGTTCTGAGTCTGCAAGTGTGTTACCTGGGGTGTGCAGTAAAATTGTTATGAGACATGGAACCTCTCAGTATTTTAGTTTGTAGGTTTTGTCTTATGTTTAGCAAAGAGTCTAGATTTCTTTCTTCCTACATTTAAGTCTTACCTCTGCAACGTTCTCCCTTCCCCAAACCACTGGATTGCTTGGGATACAAAGGTCTGAGTACACATTTATCTTTCTGAGTTCATAATAAGACATCTGTCATATAAATAGTATCTCAGTTCCTAGGGGCTGACTATGCAACCTATGATGAGATAACAGTCCATCGTAGCAGGACTTCTGTCTGCAAATGGGAGAAATGGGACTGATGTATACAGCCTGCACATGTAATACTGATGTATATAATGTAAAAGCACTGATATCATGTCTAAGAAAGGGAAGATATTGTCATCGCTTTGGTCAACTGTATGTCGTGGAAGAGGTCTCTGGTTCTGCAGTTTGTAAAATTCTTAACATTTAATATCCAGATTACCACAGATTACCATCTAAATAATTAATTTTGAAAGACCAGTCTAACTCCAAGTACATTATGTGGAGTAATTTTTTTTTWAAATGAAGTGTTCATTCCCTGGGTTTATTAGAGTAAGGAGAAAGAATTGAAAGAACTGATGCAAAATGCATTAACATTTAGTGAGAGACTGCAATTTTCCAGTCCTACATGTTACATTAGTAAAGTTTTGTCACTTGTAGTGCAATTTATCAACATGCTGAGAATAGAAAACTGTAAATAAGAGAACTACACATGTTTTTTAATCACATGAACTTTAAAATGAAGTTATTGCTTTCATTTTACGTTTAGGAAAGAAGTCTCATCTTAGGAAAACAACTGAGAAAAAACTTCCCACAAAAGAAACTATTGCCAAGCTACAACAGTCTGAAATCTGGAAAATGGAGAATGAGTTCTATGAATTTGCACTGGAGCAATTTCAGTTTGTCAGAGCACATGCAGTTCGGGAAAAAGATGGAGAGTTGTATATTCTGGCTCAAAACTTTTTCTATGAAAAGATTTATCCTAAATCAAACTAAAAACACAATACTGTTAGCTTAATGGACCTAAACTTTTGTTCACATCATCATCTTAGTCCTCAGCTGTGGAAGCTAGATTGCTAGTAGACCTCCAAGACATTTCTCTATAGATCTGAGAGAAGTGGGCTGTGGACCATCTCCAGGGTGTTGGATACTGACTAACTATGTTGGTAATCCAGAAGCAAAAGCTTCCTTTTATCTAACTAATATTTTCAGTGGAAGTTAATACCCTTTACCTGAAGAAATCTACACTTTAATTTGCAGCAATTAACCGCACAGCAGTTCTAGTTGAAAATATAAGCAAACAGAAATGCTTCTGTTAAACCTCTTTTTAATTTTCAGAGCAATTTATTTTCCTTTATACTTCTGTGAAGAGGAAGTCATTTTTTTCCCCAGCATTCAAYGTAGAAATTTTGGTTATATACAGTATAAGTAGTGTTAATAACCAGTTGACATCTATGCTTTGTTTTTGTAAATCATGTCATGATATTAATTGGGACGGTTAATCATGTTCTGCTGAGAAATGCTGCTGCTGCTGGAATTGCCCATATTTATATATGTGGTTTTATTAAAAAATTACAACTGATCGTCAGTGTTAAAACATCATTTCCACATTAGTATTGTAAAAAGTTTAAAAAAAAARGAGGGGGTGTTGTTTTTATTTTTTTTTATCCCCATGACCACTGACTGAGGTTGGGAAAACTCTACAAAGAAAGTTGGGATTGTCTGCAGTTTTAGTTGATGCTTACACAATGGTATGAAAATAGTAAATTCAGTATCAAGTTTCTTCATGGATTCTTTGTAATAATTGTAAGCTGAGGTATTGGTGAATCCATATTATGACTCCATTAGTGAGCTGTGGTATGGTTAGGGTTTTCCTACTTCTTCTCTACTTTTACCTGTAGAATATTTTTACTAAGGTGCTTTATAATGTGTTTTAAAGCATTGCATTTACAAAAGGAGAAAAATGCTGTAAATATTGCTTATTTTATGTATTTGGACCAAAAGGTTTAAAGTAACTAGTTTAAAGTGGTTTTGCACCAATTTTGTTATATGTGAAGTAAAAAACATCACATCAACTTCCTGGTTAACTGTTGGACATGACCGAAATGCACTTCAGTGACCTCAATGACTTTAATTCTAGAATATTGTCCAGGGATTCTCTTTACAGAAATGTAGTCTTCATCCTTTTATTATGTTAAGAGGAAAAGAAGAAAAATGTAATGTGTAGTCTGGTTGAGAAAGATGCAGTGAACTTGACATAATTGTATTTATGTAACTGCCTTATGTGGGTATTGTAAAGTTGTGAGTTGCCGTTACTAACAATGTGAAACACCTGGTAGATTAAGTAAATTGAGATTTGAGAGCAGATGTTTAGAGCCACTGCCTTATAGCAAATGGCAGTGGAGAACTACGAGAATTTGTTTCCTACTGAATTTTCTTAAAGATCTGAGTAGTTACACATCTTACACCTGCCTTTTCTTAAAGTACTTTTCACAAGGTTTGATGGGGGGAAGTCACTGAAGAGACAATGTTGGTAAAGGCTTAAATTCCTAAGGAATGATGCTAAAGGCTTGCTTAAAAATTGCCAAGTGGGGTTTCTTTAACCAGTTTGTTCTTGTAATGAAAACAAAGGAAATGGAAAATGGTCTGTGAACGGAATGTTTGCAGCCAAAAGCAACAGTCCAATTACAGACAGGATAATGAAAGACCATCAAGTACATCTTGCGTTTTCTTTGGGTTTTTTGACCTGCCTCTTTGAATTTTAAAAATAGGTCTCTCTTTGTTCTTCTTGAATAATCAGGGAAGTTCCTTCTGGTAGCTATACTGTTTACATGGCGCGAACCACACATAACATTTCCTGTTCTAGTTATTGTCTGTTGACATCATTATTAAATGCCAACATGTTTGGGAATAGGATGTGTTAGTTCACACAGGAGGACATGTTTTCTAGCTAAAAAAAAAACTGAAGTATTATAGAGTTGTACACAAGAAGGAGCTACTGGAGTTTTCAAAGTTTSCTTAACAAAGCAGTATTTTTTTTTAAATAAAATGAATATTTATCATCCCAATAAAGTTTCTCCACTAGGTGACAGTTTTCTGTTAGATTTTATTTTGACTATATTGTCTATCTTCAGTATAGTTTGGATTAGTTTACTTTCTTGAGTTTCCTTCAAAATTTTCAGAAGAAAAGCAATTCTAAACAAAGAATTTACCATATGAAAATGTAAAATATTCATCTAACTAATGAAATAAGTATCTAGACATAAATACTTCTGTATTGACAAGAAAACAGTGGGTGAAACTCCTACTGATTTCAGTAGGACCTACAAGAAACATTTTATATTCTGTAAGCAATTTTTAAAGCTGTGTTTCTTTTTTTTTGTCCAAGGTTTAGAGTTTCTGAAACATGAGCGAGTCTTCAGTAACAAAAATAGAGAAAGATGCCTTTTTTTTAACCTTCAGAAGAGCAATATATTTTTCATAGCTCATATAGGGGAAAAAAAAGAAAACTTTTATTTAACCAGATAGTATCAGTTCCTATTCTTTGTTGTGAACTGACTGGTGATACAAAAATGAACAATAGTGTAGAAATAATTTTAAAAATGCCAGCTTCAGTTGGAGAAATACACATTCTAGATGCACTCTGCAAATGTTACTGTCTGTGGAACAGGAAAAGAATCAAGCCTGTCTACATTTGTATCTCGTGCAACCATTAAGTCAACTGTGAATGTTTTAGAATCCTTTGAATTCAAAGAACTAAAAGCAGAGAGTTTAGGAAAAGGATCTTTACAGTTTTTTAATAACCTGCTCTATTAATCTTCTATTCAGAAATGGAAACAATCCAAATTGTTGATATTAAAAATATTTTACAATATATAAACAGAATTTGTCTTGTGTATTTTCCCTTAATGAGAACTACTGAAAAGCAGCAATACATGGAATTTTGTTGTTGCAAGTTGTGTGATCAGTAAACTTACTATGGAGCCTCTTGAACACAGATCTTGCAGCTGAAGTCACTGTAGTCTTTGCAGAGGAGACCTATAGCAGAGATTTGGATTTTTGTGGGGTTAGTTAGTTTGAAAGGTGCTGAAATGCTCGTATATATAGTTGAGAGTAGGTTTTGGTACCCTGTTCTGTACTCTTCTTGCACAAAATTAACGCTGAGATTTTGTTCAATACTCCAGCCCTGTTGAAACTCTTGATATCAGCATGACAGCACTTAGGTCCAGCTGTGCTGGCAGCTTCATAGCCATAACCATGGCCCCGTGCCTGGAGCACGGTGATAGCCCGGGCAGTGCTAACGGGAGAGCAACGGCAGTCGTAGTTCCTTCCCATGATAATTCTGCATTCTCGCAATAAGCATTTCACTCTTACATTGTTAATCTGTTCTGTAAGCCTGCAGCGTGCTAGGGTGTGGAGAGGCCTACTCGTATGTTCCAGTTTGCTCTGCATTTATTTTCACACAGTCTCTTTATTAATGGTACCCAGATCGTGGCTCAGTTTTAAACAGGTGTGAAAATTTGTGGCCACAGAATATGGTAAAGGTAGAAGCAGTCCGTCCTGSTTGTTTGAAATGCCTTGGCTGGATACTTAGCATTTCTGAAGATCCTCTGCTACTTCTGCTTTCCAGGAGTACATGTTTGCTTGTTTATAATTTTAGAACAATCTTGTTTATCAGGGAAAATTCAGTTATGCTCTGATATAATTCTGTTAAAATTTTCCATTAAGCGTACCTGGTGTTGGTAAATGTGTAGATGACAAAAGGTGTATGGATGATGCTGTCTAAACTGTGCTGCCAGCAGTCCACTGAAAAACCTGATTTAAGTGCACTGCCAATTTACCTCYTCAAAATTGGAGCATGTTTTATGACTACTAGAGATTAGATTTAAGGAAACTGTAATGGATGCTTAGTTGCATGGATACATYCTTTACTACATGCTATGCAACTATGTAACCTTTGCAGCAGTGTTTATAAAAAGAGCCTTCTTCGTGAAGACTTTCCTGGAACACAGTTATAAATGTTTAGACACTTGTACTGTCTTACACTTACATCAGCAGCTTTCTGTAGCTTCTGTAAAAAGAGACAGGTTTATGAGGACTTCTAAAGCAGTACTGAATGTAATTTTGAAAAACATGGATTGTGCTTCATGACTTTTTTTCTTTTTAAATACACACACAGCTAAATAGTGCCTTTTTTCCTCACAATCCATGTTGAAGATGCTCGCTCCTACTCACCCTCCATAAATTGATACATTTGTGCAATACTATTCTAACTTGAAACCATTTTGTCACAGCTGTTTGAGAAATAATCTCCATTCTTCCTTCCTATGCTGCCAGCTTTCTGTTGTTGAAGTGTTTCAGTTGATTACCTAATGCAAATGCTATAAAATAAAACACCCAGTGGGAAGGGGAAAAAAAAAGTCTGGTGTCCTGTCTTAATATTTGCACGTCACATTCACATTAAATGGTCTTTTTCTGGAAGATGTTGATATGCAATATTGTGAACTTCATTTGCAGCTATTGTGCTTTTGGAGGGGAGGGGCGAGTTGCAGTGTGGTTCACCTGTAATAATTTCATAGAGCTATAACCAAACATAATTTATAAGCCTTTAGAATTTGCATTGGGCTTTTTAGTCAGAAATGTAATAAATTCACAGTGTGTATGCACTACTGAAAGTGTTAGGGAGAAAAGTTTTTTAATACTAAAACGAAGATTTGTAAGAATGAAAATTTGGCCTTAAAACAATGACTTGATATGCACATGCGTGTCTGCCTGAGAGACAAATGACATGTGATAGATTACTGTGGTACTGAAAAGCGCTCTGTCACTACGGTGATGAGTGTGGTGTAAGAATTTGAGTGGAGTAGAAATGTGGTTTGCAGTTGTAAGCAAGCCCTTAAAACAAGAAAATAGCTAGTGAACATTRGTATGATACTCTCAGTTTAGGACTTCTGATGCATACTGTGCTAGAAACGTTCGTAGCGTCTGCGCTGCGGCGCTGGCTGGTCGCTCATCTGACCCAGCTGCRCACTGACTTCAGGTTTCTTAATGCAGCGGTTCCTTAATGCAATAGTTGTCAGCCTGGATAATTAAGAACCATTGTGCAGTTTTTCAGTGACTTTCATTTGGGGATTGTGCTGGTTTTTAAATCTCACTTTCACTGGCAAGTAGACTTTTCCTTACTTCCATCACTGGAAGAGGTAGGTGCGATTGGGTCTCTGCTTAAAACAGCCAGGGAGAAGTTGAAGAGAAATTGCATGGCCTGTAAAACTGTACAAAGGCTTCCTGAAGTCACTGTGCCCCTTCCTGAAAGGGCTAGTGAACAAAATAACAGCCCAAAAAAGTTAAAGTACCAAATATGTCCTATTTAAAATGACAGTAGCTTCTACTGTGAAAGAGAAAATGCCTGTAGTGTTACAGATAAGTGTTAATTACTAGTAGAATCTTTTTTCAACTCAGGCTGCCATTGCACAGGTAATTAATCTCTTCCATTGCAATTCATAGGAAGCATGAGGAAAAAGGGAAAGTTATTTTTTCAAATCTAGGCTTTTTTTCCCAGGTCCTGCATTTTCATTTTATTATTTGTTGTCTGAATCTTGCATTTTATTTCAGTATAATTTCCTTACTTAATAAAGTACAAGAAGTTGCTAGTGAATGTCAAAGCAATGTCCAGATGTTTTCTTCAAGCACAAGTCCCCTGCTATGACCTCCCCCAGCTTCATTACCACATAGCACAGATGTGGCAACTTTCAATAAGAGCTAATTTAAAGGACTAATAATACTTGTTATTAAAAAAAAAACTCTACAAAGAACACCTGTGGCCTAAAATGAAGGCTTTGAGACCTTTCACCTTGTCATAATAACCAACTGCATCCTCATAAAACAGAAATACTGTGATAAACATTTTCTGCCCGTTTTCTGTGTTTACAAAGCTTATCCTGAATATCAGTCGCAGCTTTACTGTGCACATAGGCATTAACTTCTCATAATAAACATAGATGTCAAAGTAATTGCACAAAGAACTACCAACCTTCGTTAAAAAAAATAAGATCTCACAACAAAATAAAATGGTGATTCTTGGGAATTGTGGTTGTAGTTCAAGTATACAGGTGTCACGTTCATCTGATCTTTTAAGTGATTAACTGCGTTGCTGTATATGTTCATGGATTGTTTTATCCTGCTGTTGGTATGAACGCATTTGTTTTTTCAACTGGAGAAGTCCTATATTTCAAATGTAAATTCAGTGTTAATAAGGAAAACCTCTTTTCTATTTTGAGAAACCTGCCTAATTTGGTCTGGTATTTTAAATGCTCTTAACRCAACCMGAGCTTCTKGGTTTGATGCAGTGGTTTTTGGAATATATTGTGAAGTGTCTCTTTACCAAAAAAAGAAAAAAAATGAGTCTAGAGAATAATGATCTTCTGGCCCTAAAGACATTATTGTCTTGACACATATTGATTGCCATTTTTAGCACAGAATAGAATTTGGCATCCTTTATCTTCTTTATTTAGAATTTAATAACTTTCAAAATGTTGCATGACATGGAGAATTGGCAAGGGGATAAGGAACGCTTTACTGTTGGAGACTTGTCTTAAAGGCTCGCTTTAAGACTATCTCATTGCAGTGTGCAATGATGAGTGAATATATGGGCAAAACTCAGTCCTATAAAGCAATCAGCACTGTAATACAGTGTATGTGTACATCTCTGAAGATASTAGGTAGTGAACACAGAAGTAGTGCAGGCAGAAATATAAGTTGCTATGTAATATGGCTGTGTGTCTTTTTCTTTCTTTTCCTTTTTTTTTTTTTTCTTTCCTGATCATCTCCTTCAGCTCCTTCCCTAGACTGAATTAATGAATCCAAGCTTGCAACCAGCAAGGCTATGATTATTGTAAGCAAGACCTGCACACCAACAGAAGTTCCCTTATTTTTAAATCCCAAAYCAAATAGCTTCAGAGCAAAATACTGGAAGGAGGTAAGTTGTGGATCTGAAAAAGCAAATTATATTTGACTAGAAGGCTTGTCTGCTCTTCATTTGAAATTCTTGCCTCTGGAAGATAAGGTAGTCAGTAATGGCATGATGGAAGCCAGATCACTGAGGTCTGGGAAAAAATATTTTAGGTTCACATCGTATGGGGCAAAAGTTATGGACTCTATGTGTCTGTGTGTCTGTCTGTTCTGAACAAGTTCCCTGGTCAGGTAGGTTCTAGTCAGGCATCTCTTAATACTAAGTGCTGCTTCTGACAAACGAYTGGAAATCTGAGCTTTGTGTCTTGCAGAAATTGCAGAAATTTTTGTTGAAAAGAGGTTTTGTGTGTGTATGTATGTGTGCGTGTATTTGTGTGTGKTTTTTTTAAYGAAGATAAGAACAAGGAACATTTCCCTTAAAAACAGCAAAACAGGAAAATGTCACTAGCTCTCCCCCCACCCCCCTTGGAAACACCCTTTGCCAATGACTACTTTTTTCTTTTAAGTGGATGGAAAAATATGTGTATGACATCTGTATTCAGGCTCTTCCTTTTCTCAGCTGGCTCTGGGAGATAGTGTAATATGTTTCACTCCTCCTCAAGCCTTCTAAAGAACAAGTCTTATCTTGCAGGTATTGTTGTAAGACATGAGATCACGATCCAATACAGACTTTATCAAACTTTGTGTTTACTCAGGATCACCTTTGAGAGCAGTGGTGGGCATGGAGCTGCATGGCCTGTGCACTGGTGGTAATGCTCAAGTGTTGTGCTGAATTAACTTGTGAACCCCAGTTAATATGCATCCAA
This sequence comes from Rhea americana, assembly GCF_003343005.1. Lineage (NCBI taxonomy): Eukaryota > Metazoa > Chordata > Aves > Rheiformes > Rheidae > Rhea > Rhea americana. Next base: position 12,861,366 of record NW_028186149.1, read on the forward strand.
CAGTTCGGGTACATAGACCTTATGTGTCTGGCAGACATTTAATCTGGTGAGGATTTTTAACTTCCATTTGCATATTTTTTATTCTTCTGCAGACCAAGTGCATGAGGAAATTAGAATGAGCCTGCAATAAAGTAGTCTTACTAACAAAAACTTTCTAGCCTGCTCATGTGTAGCTTTAAGCACTGCTCTGGTTCCTTACCCCCTCCTCCCCGGCTCACCCATCTGGGAATGTCGTCTTACATACGCGTGCAAATATATGTCATGGTTCGTATCATTTGATCGTACTGAGATAACTAGAGAGCTAATTACAAAGCTAAAAAGTCAGATTTGAAGACATCTTTGGAAACCAAGTTTGAAAACCTTGTCAGTAGTCAGAGGGAACAAAGCAAGCCCAGGCAGATGCACACTGTGCTTTCAAAACCCATTTTTTCCATGAATCTGAAATATTCTGTCAGCATCTGTTGAACAGTGCAGTTCTGGATTTGCTCAGTCCTAATATCTAGGAAACAAATATAAAAGATCTTTCTCCAATGAAAGATCCTTATATTAGATCTAATTGCTCCCTTAGCAGCAAGAGTACCCTAGGGCAATCACAGACTGTGCGACTGAGGGAGGAGAGGGAAATCTGGATGTCATGGCTTATGGYAGATATCAAGATGTTTGTTCAAATATATTTCACCATTTTATGTTTTGCTTATGCATGTTGATTTAAACTCATTCTTGTGTTTTCTCATACGCATGGAAAAAGTTGATTCAATATGCAAAATAAGATGCTTTTTTCAGTATGCTTTGCTGATCCTTTCAGTGTTTGGTAGGCTCTCCCTCACTAAAAATCTCCCCTTGTTCATCCAGATACAAATATTGATTGATAATTGACGTTCTTACTGTCTTGTCCCAGAGATACTGCTGGAGAGTAGGAAATAGAGAGCTGGGCATCACAGTCAAATATGAAATTCTAAAATTTCTTGGAGTTTGGGGAACTCCATAACTGAGAGCAATGCAAATTGGGTGTTGTAATAGCAGTGTTTTTCAATGTTTCAAATGTGGAACCTGGGTTTAGGTATTTATAGCGTATAGTTATCTAATATAGCATATAGTTATCTAATAAATTGTTTTTATCTTTTCAGGTTGAGGAAATATTAATAAGTTTTTAGGAAAGTAGAATATTTATTTTTGGTGCCTAAGTATTAACTTGTGTCTACAGTCTGGCATTGGAGTTTGAAATTGTTGATGTTATTTTTGTAAAACTACCCAGAAATTTGTTTTCTTCTACAGAACTGCTCCTTGTTATGAAAATACATTTCTAACTTTTTTAAAAAAAAATCATTTCCTCTTGATATTCTCTTTTGTAATTGCATCTGTAAGAAAAATGCAAGTTAGGAGCATTAATCATTTGGGAGTCTTGTGTATAACTCTTTGAAGACAAAGTGCTGCTTCTGCTGACTGCAGACTTTTTGCCCAGGGTGGTTTCCTCTTTCCATATAAATCAAAAAAACCATACTGCTGTTCTTCCCAAATCAGGCAGCGGGGGGAGGGAAAACCCTCAAGGAATAAATAGCTATTTTTCCTGTGTTGTCACAGCTATAAYAATAATAATAATAATAATAAAAACAGGCCAGCAACAAAATCTTAAAAAATGTTGAAAAATATTGTTTAAGCAAAATGAATGAGAAATAAAGTCAATTTTTTTTACTGTTTCAGCTATGCAAAGTTAGGGAAAGAGGGGGGACAAAATAACCTCCCCCCCAAAAATGAAAAAAAAAAAAAGATATTCCTACAACACTTCAAAAGCAATATGATTCCACTTTCTGAAAAGTGTCCGTTCAAATTAGAATTTCTTAGGATGATCTAGATTGGATTTGGGCTTCTGTTGCCCTCATTTGTTCTTGATAAGATAGGTATCAAATCACAGGTTTTATTAGCAATATTTGTTCCTCTCTCTGATTCCTGATTTCCATAAAGGACCTGTAGGTGATGGGCAATACTGGTTGTGGTAATAGGCAAAGACTTGCCTATTAAAGGGGAGAGGGGTTTGTGGTGGAACATTGGTGCCCTGTTTGGGAACAGTTTTCCAGTCTGTTGGATGACATGGAGCATAACTCAGAAGTTTAGGCAACTTCCCTGCTGTTACTCATCAGAGATGGATGTTTCACCCAGCACATGTGAAACAGTAGCTGAATGGAGATGCAAGAGGTGAATTTCTACATCCTGCTGTTTTTGTCCTTCTGGCCATCTCTGGGCATCTGTCGTCATTGCCGCCGCTAGAGATGAGCTTCTGCACCGGGTAGGAGCTGTCCTTACCTCCTTGGGAGCAATGGAGCAAAGAACAGGTAGGGTAAAAGGGCAGTAGAGCAGAAAGCAGAACCTGGGAGCAGAGTGAGCAATCCTTGTGCTTGGTAGGTGACTGTGTAAGAGGGTTGTTGATATTCACAATATCCTGCCTTTACCAGTACTGCCGTTGGCACGTAAACCAGTAGAGCGAATGAAGCCTGTGTTGGTAAGCGATATTGGCACAAGGCTGCCCTAGTATCTGATTATTACCAGGTAATGTCTAATAGGGTGCATTTATCCCTTGCAATGTTTCTGTTAGAAAAGCTAGTACTGTTAGCCTGTACCTGAGGGGAGAATTTCTCTGTCCTGATGAGCTGCGTCTCGTGGTCTTTCCTGTTGCCTGTGTGCTGGTTCACCCAGCCCGGCCCGCTGGTGCTGCGGCAGGGAGGCGATGGTCCAGCTGCGTTCCCGTCTCCGCGGGCGGCAGGGATGCTGCTGCTGAMCCCTGGATGTAGCTGGCAAAGGTGGTTTTGAGGAACAAGGTCTTGAACTGATGGATAGTGTTTTGACCAAGTGTTTTCATATTGACTTACCCTGAAATAAGTGAGATTTGGGGAACTTATTTTTCACTGCACTCTTAAGCCAGGAGTGTGGTGCCAGGAAATACAGCAAGGCTGTTGATATAGGTGAATTGCCTAGAAATATAGGTGAAATATTCTCCCTATAACATGCGAGAAAGTTATGGAGGAGCAAGAAAATATAGTGAGGTCTCCCGAGCCCTGCAAGGGCTCCTTCTATGTCTTTTCAGTAATCTTCTTCTCATGYAACTTTCTACCTTGGCATGACTACTGCTCCCAATTAATATATACRAAACTCTAGCATTTTAATAGAGGAACATTATAATTTATGTTCCAATATGGAATTTAATTTTTGTACTTTCCTGTTGTGTTCCAGGCAAAGGAATGGGTCAAAGAGTAGGTGAGGCTGTCTGGGGAGCACTGTGTTCGCAGCTCTCCGTTTGYTCACGAGTTGCAAATCCCTTCTTGAACTTTGTGCTGTTGGCTGAAGCTGTATCAGGGCACGAGATGTTGTTCTCTGAGGCTGCAAGTTGAATCCTAGCCTCTGAAGTGGGAAATAATAAATAGGAACTTTCTGAAAGTTGGAACTGACTCGTTTGACTCGTTTGGACAAGGGTCAGAATAGGACCAGCCGTATGTGCTGGCAGTGCCAGGGGATTAGAGCAGCGATTATGCCTGTTTTTCTCTCCCTGCATCAGATTTTTGCATCTGTGGTTTTGTGTGATTGGAGAAAGAATTGCCATGATAGCATTTTTTTATTTGAGGCCTAGAACTACTTCAAAAAACATGGGGCAAAAGGCTCAGGAAAGGTGATCTGATCCCTTTAGACATCTGCAGCCCTTGAGAACGGTGGCTTTTCAGAGTCCTCTCTGGTGAATACCTCAGACAGCCATGCGGTGAAGTATGTGGCATGAAACATGGCAAACACTGTATTACAAAGAAATCTGAATTTCCAAACCAATACCTTCTCCCCTAAACTCCACTAATTTTAACAGGGCAAAGACCGATTCTCTGTGCTTCATTTTGAAGAAAGAAAGGAAGCTTCTTCCCCTGCCCCTGCAAGGACTAGTCATACAGAGCAAAAGTGCGTGGGTATTGGACTGAGATTATGCCAAAAAAACTTCATTTTATGCTATATATTCAAGAATTCTGCTTAACCCAAAATATGATGCCCCAGAGCACCTGTGTCCTGGCCACGCAGAAACACCGTCAAGAGGAATATTACCTTCGCCTGCCCTCTGAGGAGTACAGTTGCGCCACAAATACGCGCGAGCCGTGCAAGCCGAGGACCGTGCAGCATTGCATCCGCAGTAGGGAGCGGCGCTGCCGTTACGCGCACGCAGGAGTACCGCGCGCTTTGGGGGGCAAGCGAAAGATTTAAACTCTACCGCCCGCTTTCCCGGGGGTGGTTGCGCCGTCCTCCCACCTGCCCTGGCCATCCGCTCCGCCGTCGCCCTTCGGAAAGGGGGACCCGCTGCCGAGGCCTCCGAAGCCCTCCGTGTCTGCGAGGGGCTGGCCGGGGCGCCCCTTCCCGGGGCGAGAGCAGGTTTGGAGCTGACATGCATCTCTCCGCACTGGCGGCAGCTATTTAAAACCTGGATGTAAAATGACCCACATTAAACCAAAGAGCGTATTGCTAGGGGTGTGCTAGCAGCGCAAGTGCGCTAAACTAAAATTGACAGCCTGACCCAGCACGGTGTTTTAAAAGGGCAGAGCTGTAGACTTGGAGTCGGGATTCTGCTTTAATTAGGCCATTACCTAACCTTCAAAAGCTGCATTTTCTTCCTTCTCCGCATGCGATGTTGGAGGAAGGGCCTGCCGGGGAAGACAGGAAGGGCCCTATCTGATCGTTATCTGGAGCGGACGAAAGCCATGCATTGCTTTTTCCTTTTGACGTGTGCAATTAGCTTGGCTCGTGTGGAAGAAACATGTCAAGGTAAATGGCAGTCTCTGCCTTCCCGCTCGCTGCTCCCTGGCGAGGTCCGCCGCCCGCTCAAAGCTGTTCGATCACCTGTTGACAGCGGTGTCCCCCTCGTAAAGCTCGCAGCGCACCCCGACTGCGCGCCGTCAGGAGGCACCTTCGCCCCGGCGGTGCGTCGGGCCGCGGCCTGCCCTCGCCGCCGCGCTCCCCTGCCGGCTGAGCGCGCGCTCGCTCTCCTCGTAAAACTCCGTTTGAACCCGAGGGGCGCTTTGCCTCTTGGCTCGGTGTTTTCTCCCCCTCTTCGAAAGCAGCTTTTCCTCTTCTCTGGGGGCAGAGCGAGCTGTTTGCCCGCGGCGCGCCGCATCCCTAGCGCTCGCGACGCCAAGGAAAGCAGCGCCGCGGAGAGGAGCCTGCCCGCCCGCCCGCCGGCGCGGGGGCCCGCAGCCGTGCCGCCGCGCGCCGGGAGCTCCCTCGGCGCGGGGGCCTCGGGGGCTGCCGCCCTGGCGGCYCCCGCGGGGGCGGCCCCGGCTCGCGCTCTCCCTCCCTCTGCGGAGGTGGCAGTTGCGCAGTGGCGTGATCAGAAATCAGGAAGATCGCTTGTTCTTTTTTATCGCTGCAACGGTTGCCGAGGGGCCTGCTCTGCAATCTGACCTCGGGCCGAGCCGAACCGGGGGACAGATAAACCGTCAGCCGCCAAGGTCAGCCTGTATCAGGCTCTGAGCAGTTATCAGGAGGCAATTAGCTAGCGGCAGCCCAGGAATGGGGCCGAGCGGCGGTCGCAAACCCGGAGCTTGTATGCTCACATCTCTGGTCCCTGCCGCACCTCTAATTTATACTTTTTTTTTTTTTTGGTAGCAGACCTAAACGTTGAGGAAACGACCAACCTCACCTTAAGCATTTCGTTTGTTTTAGAAGCTTTTGCACGTCGAAAACTATGCAAAAGGTGGGGGGAAAGGTGTGTGGGGGGGAACACTGAGAAGCWACCAAAAAGGGCTGTTTTGCGGCCGGGGAAGCGGGACCCGCGCAGCCGCCGCGCAGCCGCGAGATGGCGCCACAGGCGCGCGCAGCGGGGGCTGCG
>NW_028186149.1:12867503-12873789 GCF_003343005.1 Rhea americana
TCTGTGGCTAATTTTAGTGCTCCGTTGAGCCTAATTATTTTAATATAATGAAGGGCTGCTTTAAGTTATGTAATGACCCTTGCATTGTATTGATATGAATGAGGAATTAACCTTAAAAGGTTGCCCTTCTCGCAAAATGGATTGCACACTCGGATCACTCTATTGATTAGTTCAGGTATTTAAAGTGCTGCATTTTATCTCGCTAGCCACCTGGTAAATTTGTCAGGATGATACTTACAGGAGCAAATTGACGTTGTTTATTTTCCCAAACCTTTTTGGCGTATTTCTTGGCCTCTTATTGCACCTCTGAGCTATATAGTATTGTGTGAAGGAACAGTGATAACCCTTCTGCTTAAATAAGCGTGACAGTATAACATCTCTGTTCAGCTGAAACACCGGTGGAAGGGCTGCTGCAGTGCGAAATGGGTATTACGCTGCAGCYGCTGGAGCGAGGGCAGCAATCCTGAACAGGCTTTCGAGAGGAGTCGAGTCTTCCCGTCTCGGATGAGTGATGGAAGGGCTTGTCAGAGTTCCTGTTTGCTCCAGAAATTGGAGTTCGTTTCTCCTCGGAGCTGCCAGATAACAGGTGCCATCCTAATAATTGCTAAGGACTTCAAGACTGCGTAGCAGGAGGGATTTTGACTGTGACATGTGCAACTAAGCAAAAAGCGCCCGGACGCGTGTATTTGCACTAGCATAGCTCTCTGAGGAGCAGCAGGATGATGTTAAATACGGGCTTTCGTTTATTCGGCCTGAAGTGTTTCACTTTTTAAAACATTTCCCCGGGCATGTTGGCGGGGGGATTTGCAGAAGCTGGGGAGTCGCTCCCGCCGTGCTGCCGGGGCCGCGCGGCCGCGGCGGCGGCGTTCCCCCGCGGGGCTGCCGTGCTGAGCCCGGCGGCGGCCCGGCGGCCTCCCCGCGCTGGCGTTTCCACCGCGGTCTGCAACCGCCGCTGGGCTGCGGTGCCGCCGGCTCCGCTGGTTACCGTCTCCAGTTCCCTAGGTTCGCGGAGCCCGCTTTCGGTCTCTGTGTACGCTCTGCTGCCACCCCCTTCCTAACCGAAATCCTGGCTGGCGGGAGGAATATGCACGCTGCTTAAAATCACTAAACAAAATGGAAAGGGAAAGACTCGAGTTTAGCTGAAAAGAACAGCGAATTCTGCGAGCAATCTGTAATGCAATTAGCATTATTTGACTTGGCAGCCTTCGCGGGGCCTGCGTGGGCTGCAGGCTGCGAGGGCTGGCAGGCAGGCCTCGGGCAGGCAGCCGGAGTCGGGAGAGGCTCGGGCTAATTTGTACGTCTGAAGTGTCCCCTCGCCCTCCCCGCTTCATCTCGCCGGCGCTCCGGAGGCCGCGGCGGCCCTGCCGCGGGCTTCCCCGCCTGCAGCCCGGCGCTGCCCCGCGGCGCTGCCGTCCCCCCGCGCGGCAGCGGGAAGTCGTTCGGCGCGGGAGCTCGCTGAGCCATCTGCGTTCTCGCGACTAAATGATTTCTTGCAAGGGAAATAACATTAGGTTGGTGTATCTGGCCTGCTAATTGCTTTAACTGGCTGAAAAGATCTCAGTCTGTTCTTGAACTGTTTGCGCAAACTTAACAGAATAGTGTTACCTTCAGATCCTGCCCTCTCAGCAGCCAGAAAGTATAAACAAGCCTTTTTGTAAGAAAAGCAGCACAAAGTTTCAAGTTATGCTAGCAGAGGTTATGTGAGACAGGAAGTTATGGGCAAATTGATTTCACCATTGGGAAACTGGGGAATTTTTTTCCCCAAGTAATAACTGTAAAGCATGCTAATGCTATTCAACATTAGTGCATTAAAGTGTGGCCTTATTAATTCAAGACATAAAGGCAACAAAATAAGCTGTTAAATTTAAAATATAATACATATATAATGAGAAAAATGTGTGAAAGCTTTATTCAAATGAAAATGCAGAATTGTTTGAGCTAGTGCAGTATCTTTTGTGCTGAGTTATGAGCATATGTAATAGATTTAATTATTAATTTCTCCATTGTTCTATGCACACGACAGGGTTCAAGGCACAGTCATTCTCTGGCTTTCATAGATCTAATTTGTATAATTATTGCCTGAATAAGGAATTGCTCCCGTTCCTAGCTCACTTTTTTCCTTTCCTAAGTGCTACCTCGCGGCTGCTTTCCAAAGGGAGAGCACCTGCCAGGGCTTCAGGAATCAGCTGATCACTGCCAGTGATGAGGCGCTCCCGATGACGCTCCTTTTCAAGCCTTTTTGTATAAATGAATTATTGTGCATCCTTTTTAATTTCATTGAGCAAATTACATTTGTCAAGGTCTAGCTTTGTAAATAAATAGCTAGAGACACATGGATGCATATTGCGGCTCTTCAAGGTCTCTTGTTCTATTTATGGAAGCCAGATGAATGTGAAACAAAAGAGAAACTTTTCTCTAAAAGCAATTATCTTTCTGCATTCCCATCAGGATAATTATATTGCGGGGAATTTTAAGAAGTCATACAAGTGGAATTGAATACTTAAAATCATGGCTGAATTGATATGCAAAAGTTGAGCAGCGCGTGTTGCCTCGTGCTGACACAACACGCTGTGACTGGCTGTTCCTTTACAACTTTGCACCTGAAATTCATATAAAGTCAGGACCAGAAATCTAAGAGCATTTGTAGAAATGCAAAAATACTTGTGGGAATAAGTACGGAACTTCTTTATTATTCGGAGGTGCTGTCGTTCAGGCATTGAGAAGCTGGGGCCCCGTGCTGTGGGCGTTTTTAATCGCGGCTTCAGAGACACCCTGCACTATGAACACAGGGCGTCTTCCTTGCATCCCAGGTTAAACAGGAACGTGCAAATCAAAGGTTTGAAGCCCAGCTATGAAGAAATGATGTATTTAGTCCAAGGCTGTCAAAAAGCTTTAGCAAGTTAGGAGATGTCTATAAGCCCCAGTGCCGCAGCAGGCAGCAGCGCAAGGCCCGGTCCGGAGAGGTGCCCCTCGCCCGGGACCGCGGCCGCGCTGCACAGCGCTGGGTTCGCTTTTGCGCGGAAGCCGTTTGGGCTGCCCCGCGTTGGCGTTTCTCTCCCCTCCGGCTGCGCGCGTAGCCGCTCCGTGCCCTGGGAGCGGGTGCTGGGGCCAGGAGCCCTGCGCAGCGCCCATCGCGCCCGCTCCAGGTCACCCCCGAAGCATGCAGCCGCGGCCCCGCTGCGCGCACGTCCCTGTCCCATCCAAACCTCGTCTTGTCCCCGTCGGTGCCGGGGGTTTCCTGGCGCCCGGCCGCGGGCAGGGGTTGCAGGGAACGGCTCGTCTCCTGGGATCCCGCAGCYGAGCGGAGGGTACGCTGCCATCCGTGGGCCGAGAAAGACTGTTATTTCATGGGGGGGATTTAATATGAACCATAATGATATTTTAATAGCTTTCGGGTTTTTAGAAAATTTCCTCTCCCCACCCCAATAATCTGCAAATCTGTTACCGATCAGAGTACGATACATATCCTCAGCCAGTTTCAATGGGGCTTATTGCTATTACATCTGGCTGCGTGTCCAGAGCGGGGKGAACCCTCCGCCAGAATCAGCTGCACTTTGGATGTGTCCAGCCTTTTTGGCCAGACTCATTCTGGTTCATGAGAAACAATTATCTCTGGAGCATCACGTTAATATTAAAGATCCATAGGCATTAGCGTTTAGGCGATGTACCTTCTTCCCAGCTCCAAAAAAGATGTGGGATAATTGATCTGTACATACTCCAAATGCGCATATGTCTTTATTTATGAATTCCAATGTGGATTGTTTGGGAGGATAAGGAGAAATTAAAAAAAAAAAGAAAAAAGAAAAAGGGAAAATAAGAAAAAAGCAGGCAAAAATGTTGAGACCTCTCATCTTCCTGGCTACTTCTGTTAGGAATGGTTGCGCTAGGGGCGACTGGAGTGTGTCGCTGCCGGCTGCCAGCCCCATCGCGCCGGCTCCGGCACCGCTCCGGCACCYGGGCTGCTGAGATGCTGCCCCGGGCGCTGGCGTGCCGGGCTGTGGGTGCGCGCGAGCACAGCGTGCCGTCGCCGTCCCTCCCCGGCGGCGGGTGCCACAAGCCAGCATCACCGCGGCCTTAAACAGCAGGGGCACTTTTTGCTTTTCTTTGCTCTTTCTTTTTTTAATCATGTTTTTATCTTATTTTTATATTTATTTATTTATATATTTATATGTATCTTAAGAATTTATTTTTGCATCTTCCCTCAGCATGGGGGATACAAGTCTGTGGACGCGGCCCCGGCTCGCTGCGGCGGGCGCCTCTTGCGCCAGCCGGCCCGTCGCTCCCCGCCGCGCGCCGGGAGGGCCGCCGATACCACCTTCAAAGGTAAACAATTACCTTTTATTATCACACATGGCTTTAGCWCTACCAGTTTCAAATAGCACATAATCACAAGTCTGCGATAACATTTACTCCTGATGAGAGAAAATTTACCAAGTACTAAATTGCTGCTGAGACGACGGGAACAGGAGCCAGGCAGGAATGAGCTCGGCTGATGAGTCAGCAGATGGTAACGTCTTGCACCGCGCTGCATGCATCTGCCGAGCGGTCCACCGTTGAATCATCCGAAATATTCTCGTGCTATCACCCCTATAGGAACAAGCATCAGAGAACTTTTGTGTGCGTGTGTTATGTATGCATAAGCTATTTTAAAATAAATATATGCAGGCACATAACAAGTGTATGCATTTAGGTATGTAGGTAATTTTCAGCTAAGGGAAGGATGAGCAACTAGCAACTATTTAAAGTAAAACATGCATGGAAATGCTAATAGCAATTGCCTGCATTTAGTGTTTAAAAGGTGATTTAGCCCTGCTCAGTTGTAGTTGTGAGGCGCCTGGGAGCGTGACCTCGCATCCACGTTGTGCACTCTGAATCTTCACACGAACCAGCCTGGCCAAGCTTGCAAATTAGGTACAAATTCACTAAAGGTTTCCTATATTTTGGAAATTAATCCCTCCAGAACCAAACTGGCAGCTGTAGGACTCCACATTTGAGTATGTCATCGCTTCTGCTTTTTTCTTTTTTTCCCATGAAGCCTGGAATGTCAATATGTGATCGGATATATGCAGTATCTAGATGCAATCAAGAGCATCAGATGAATTCAGTGGAGAGGGGCAAATGACTTTTTAAATGAGATCCTTTTTCAATTAAGACCGTGCAGTGGTGGGATCATACGCTGCCCTTGTTCTGCAGCAGCTCTTCAGCAGATGACGCAGGCAGAGGCATGCAACAAGGGGTGCAAAGGGCTTTACTCCGGACAGCAAAACCATTACACAAGGGAGGAGGTAGAGCTTTTATTTAACAAATTCTGTGTTGCATTCAGCTTACCGCACTGTGGCAAAACAGAGGAGGGTGTTTTGAAGTGCATGGTCTAGCCTGCCTTAGCTTCTTTAAGCTTTTGCACATGCCGCTAACTGATCGCACGCGTGTGAGAGCTGCGGTCGTTCAGCGCGCGGCGCRCAAAGCTGCCGTTTTTTGATGCTGACTCTCGGAGGTCCGAGGGTGAAAAGTTAATTCTGGTGAGATAGAGGAGAGTTGTTCGTGCTTGCTAAGGAAGCTGCTGTCTCAGGCGTTCGCMGGCCGGGTTTCCCTGCTCCAGCTCAGGTCCGCGAGCCTCAGGAGTATCTCAAACCACCACCAAAGTGCCCGGTGTTGGGAAGCAGGGCGAGAGCAGGGCTTTGCTGTCGCAGAGGGGAGGTTTCCGTCGAGGCCGGGGGGCCGGCGGGAGGCCGGCGTAGGTATTTGGATTTATCGGACGTGGTGGGGGGGTTAATGTAGGCTACGCAGCAGCTTGGTGGCAGCCTGCTCAGCAGCGGCTGCGCGGAAGCGAGGCCGTGTTTTGAGACCAAGTAAGAAACCTCTCCTTTGAGGACTGATCTCTGTCCGTCCTCCCGCGTTTTCGGCAGGGTCCCTACCGAAGGGAGCGGGGCTGGCGGGGCGGGGGCGTCCCCGCGGGGCAGGGTGTCCCGCCGTGCTCSTCTGAGACCTCCTCCCGCTGGGCTCGCCTCCCGAGCCGCTCGGGCACAGCGCRTTAACTCCTCTCAGAGCCCAAGCGGAGGAGCGCGAGTGCCAGAACGTTTTTGTCAATGGTTTCCAAAAACTACGGAATTTCCTGCCCAGCTACATCAGATCAGCCAACAACTTCGTAATTGCTAAAAACAGCCTGTTGATTTTCCTCCCAAGCGCTTCAGCTGGCCTGGCTGAGTTCTCTCTTTTCCACTGTCTCGAGATGTTCCTCTCGCTGCGCGCGGCGCTGGGCTTTTGCGGCCAGCGCGTCCCCGAGCGG
>NW_028186149.1:12873903-12876780 GCF_003343005.1 Rhea americana
CTGCCGGCCCGCGCGCCGCGGAGCGCCGTGCCCGGGCTGCCGTCTCCGCCGAACAGGGGAATAAATCAGTTGAGCGCGTCYGTACGAGGTTTTCCTGCCGAAAAATTCGTTCTGTAAAAACATTTATACTGTATTCTTTATTGTCAGCTAATCCTGCCCAAACTCATTAAAAGGCAGCACGCGGGTTACTTGCTGTCGGTGAAATTATCAAAGGCGTTTTTCAGCTGGTGCGCCGGGAAAGCGTGTGCTTCAATGCCAACTAAAACAATAACGAGGAAATGTTATGATCAGGCTTGACCAAATGACCTTTCCCGCTTTAGATTAGTTCTTAATTTCAGCGCAAGGGTCATCCTGTGAGAATACTTACAATAAGTCACTGCTCACCTCTCACATGAAAAAGAAGGGACTTATTAGAAATCTCACTGTACTCATTGCAGTTAATGAGATGTGGAAAGCTTTGTAATTTGATTTGCTGGACCATATGCTGTAAAGGGATACTGCTGATTTCATTCCTCCACATTTAATTTAAGCAGTATGCAATGGCTTCTTCGTATGGCTACTTATATAATAAAAATTAACTTGAAGTATAAAAAAAATACACCATTGTGGGGTTTATTACTCTGTGTGGTTGAGTTTCAAGTGTTTTTCATTGAAACATCTGTAAGTAATGTGTAGGTCTAATTTTAAATCCTGGCAAATATTTTCCATTTAACATTTGGTTTTACTGACAGCCTCGGAGCGGCGGTTTTCAGAGCTTGTCGGTAACAGATATATATTTTCAAAGATAAACATTTTTTAATTGAAAGTAACTGCAACCCTGTGCTCGCTCTTCCTACCCGCGCCGTGCCCCAGCGGCTGCGCACGGCCGGGCAGGGCCGCGTCCCTCCCCGCGGGGGACCCCGCCGGGTCCCGCGCACGGGCGTTTCGCCGGGGACCTCTGGGGCCGGAGGTGGGTCGCGCCTCCGAAGCCYGCTGCAGCGAGCGCGAGGCGCCGCGCTGCCCCTCGGAAACAGCTGGAGGTCGGTTTAGAGATGTAATGTTAACGTCGTTTGGGGAAAAAAATAATAACAAAAAACCCTCTTGGGAGGCCAGCCACGTGCGAGACTTATGGGCTTCGCCTCCAGGAAACGTCACGGTGGTTGTAACGGCTGCCAAGGTTTCCACGGCCCCGTGCGTTTTCAGCTGCTTCAGTTTGAGGTCAGGCCAAGAAATCTTGTTAAGTGAAGTTGCAATCTTTGCTAACGCATGGTGAGGGAGGACGTGGCGCGTGGGAGCGATGGCTGGGGCCGGGACGGCTGTGCTGCGGCGCGGTGGCCCTGGTGGCGCGGTGGCCCTGGTGGYGCRGTGGCCCTSGTGGTGGCAGTGGCACGGTGGCCCTGGTGGTGGCGCGGTGGCCGCGGTGGCCCTCGTGGTGACGCGGTGGCCCTGGTGCCAGCGCCGTGACCCTGGTGGTGGTGCAGTGGCCGTGGTGGCCCTGGTGGCAGCGCGGTGGCCCTGGTGTGTCGTCCGTGCGCGTGGTCCCTGTTTCCGCCTCGTGCTCGGCAGCGACGCCGTGTTCAAACCCAGCGCAGCGGCGGTGGTGGCCCTGGTGGTGGTGCGGTGGCCGTGGTGGCCCTGGCGGCGGCGCGGTGGCCCTCATGGTGGTGCAGTGGCCGCGGTGGCCCTGGTGGTGGCGCGGTGGCCGTGGTGGCCCTGGTGGCGGCGCGGTGGCCCTGGCGTGCCGTCCGTGCACGCGGTCCCTGTTTCCGCCTCGCACTCGGCAGCGACGCCGTGTTCAAACCCAGCGCGGCAGCGGCGGCGGTGGCAGCGCCGGGGCCGGTGCGTCTGCAGGATGCTGGGCCGCGTCGCCGCTGCGCCGTCTCCCTCCTGGCCGTCTCCACGCCGGCGGCGCGGGCGCGAGAGCAGGCGCTGCCCAGGCCGGGCTGCGGCGTTCGCACGGCCCTGTTCGGCCTCGTCGGAGGCTGCGAGGTGCTTCTGGGGAGGCTGGGGGTAGTCGCAGTTCAGCCGCGGCGATCTCCCATGAACACTGAGCGAAGCTGCCGCCTTACTGAATTTAGCGATGTTTTAAACGGCTGGTGCTTCGCTTAGTTTTAGTGGGAGTACCGGCGCAGAGGCAAGTGACGTCTAATGAAAACGCTCAGAAGACTTCGTCTGGACGCCCCAYGGCAGCCCCCGTTCGTACCGAAGGGGGAGATTTCTTTACAGCCGGGCTTGCAGAAGCCAAGAATCTAATCTTTCTACGCAACTTATTTTATTGCATTTTTAATTTTCTCTTGCATTACCCTGACCCTTTTCTATAGCTTTTGACGCCTGGTGCTTAATTACTTATCATTAGCAATGTACATGGGGGCCTTCCTGCATATTTATAAATGTGATCATTAGTACAAGGGAAGACAAAGACTTCTTTAAGACCATCATTACTTATTCTGTTTTCATAGAAATGTTCATTAGAGAAACTACCCACCTGGTTAAATAATTATAATTAAGAATTCGTAATCTTCTTTGCATTTTTAACGTGATCTCCAGGACGTGTGTGTATAGCTAAAGGAGGCTTGTTTGGCCGTCATACTATCTTTCCGTTTCGATTTGAGTTGTCAAGCAGATTTAAATGCTGTGTTTTGAAACTGTACGCCCTAAGAATGATTTATGGAAAGATAGGTTATTTAAAAAAAAAGGAAAGAAAAGAAAAAGGGGGGGGGGAAGAAATCAACCCAGCAATTATCTCTGAATTCATTAAGTGCGCGCTGGCAGAGAAAGGTTACACAAGCCATTTGCTGTAACGCAGGGGACGGAGCTAGAGCAAAATGTCACGGCAGCCTGCTTTCCGCGGCCCATCCGGGCGCCCGCGGCGGAGCGCGGCCCGAGCGGAGCCGCCAC
>NW_028186149.1:12876879-12881924 GCF_003343005.1 Rhea americana
GCTCCGGCCCGCGGCCCGGCGGCGGCTCCCGCCCGGGCGGCCTCGGCGAGGCGCAGCGCCGGCTGTAAGCGATTACGCCGCCGCCACTCGTTCGGAGCGGTTTTGAGAGGCGAAGGAAGTCTGCAATCAGTTATATCTCCAATTACCATAAAAATATATTAGCCATTCATTCATTTATTAATGATTCATCAGTTAACCACACATAATGAGCAAATAATTAGCAATGCTGTACGGTTGCCAAAATTGAAGAAGTGTTGGCATTTTAAAGATGAAAGGTTTCGTTTATGCAAAAAGTCTGGTGGTGATAAAGTTAATACAGAAGATAATTATAAAAGTAGCTGTCCTATTTTAGCGGCTGAGGTCCCGCAAAACTTGCCTAATTGAACTGAAATTAATATTCTTCAAAGGCACGCGTGTTACTGCACACTAGCTGCTGAATTTACTCGGCGATCTCCCTTCAGTAAGGTACCTCGCACAATACAAGTTAATAAAATGCTAGGCAGCTAGACGGCGGTCTTTGTTTGCTCGGTTCGGGGCCTCGTGGAAAACAATAAATTGCATTCACGCCAGCCGCGGCCCATCCCTTTGCTAATTACCGTTTGGTGCTGAAATGACTTCTGTGAAATTGGGAGCATGGAGAAACACACAGCCGTACAAGGGAGGCTTTTCAAGCCGCRGCAGTAAACGCGAGATAGGCCTTAGGCGCACAGATGTTAAAACAGTGAATTCCCCTACAGATTAGACTAATGGAAACCCTGTCAGGGTAAGTCAAATCCGGGGTCTGTGGTCAAAATCTAATTAATGTTCCTGTACTTAAAGAGAATACGAATGCCTGGAGGTGATGAAGAACGTACAAGAAACTCGCTTGTTTGTAAAGCCGTGTGCGCGAGCAGCGGGCGCCGGGAGCTGGTCCCCGCGAGGCAGCACCCGCCGGCTTGCGGGGCCGCGGCGGGTCCCGCGGCACGGCTGACTCGCGCCGCAGCCCCGCGCGGAGGCGGCAACGAGCGCCCGGCGCCGCCTCCRACGCCTTCGCCCCCTCCTTTCTGCTCGGCGCGGCCGGGCGGCGTCGACGTCCCTGCTCGGGGAGCGAGTGTGCAGCTGAGGACGCGGGAAGGGGCCAGCTTCTCGCCGCGCTAAGGCAGAGCCTCGTCCTGCTCCGCCTCGCTTGAGGACACTGCTGGGGCTCTTAGGGCGCTTTCACAGCTGCACCGTGCGCAGCCTGTGCAATAACAGAGGAAATGAATTTATAATGCAACAATCTTTTCATTTTCACAAGCACAAAAATTCCCCTAAATACTTAAAATAACATTCAGARTGGGACAGACCTTAAATTTCGAATAAATGAAACCCTAATCCAGTGTGTTGCTGAAACAACCTTGTTATTAAAGAAATAAATTTGAAACAGCAAGTGGTTTGAGAATTTTGGATTTAATTATTTAAATCTACTTAAGATAACTCTCTAGCACTGTTTGGGTTTCCTGTTGAGAGCATGTTTTCCAGGAAAGGTATCCCACCCAGTGCCTTGGACATATTAACTTTCTCATGCAACAGTGGCTTAAGCAGTAGAGACAAATAACGCTTATTATAATACGGAAAGGTATTGTATGGCAACTCGGTAATGTTTATTTCCTTGAACCATTCTATCATGCCAACTGCACAGAGCCGTGGAGAGGATTTGGAGAGACCTGGTCTCCTTGACTAAATGGCCAGGAGAGAAATTTGCTGCGGCGTACCATCGACCCAGCTGTGACCAGCAGCGGGGCCAGCAGTGCCTTGACCAGTAGGTTTGCCCCTGTAAGCAGCTAATTTGGGGTATTATATGCTAATTAAACAGTGGTAATCAGGTTTGATTCATTGCTGATTGCTATGTTGCAACACACTTTCTCGGAGAAGACTCATACCCATAGGCACAATTTTGGTCAAAACGTATCACTTTGTCTTTAGGGTTTAGGATCGTGTGCCAATACAGCATAGAGCGGGAAGGCAATAAATCCCCCTTTTTCTTTTGCAGGGTCATAACAGGAACTTCCCAGGCCCAGGGTCGGCGTTGGGTGCGGGAAGGGCCGCGGGGCGGCGGGGCCGTCCGTGGGAGCTGCCGTCCCTGGGAGCCACTGGCCCTGCTCTGAGTGGCGGCGGGGTGGCGTTTTTGTGTCTGAAGAGACTCATACTTTATAGACGCAATGATTTACTTCTTCAAAGCAGGGCATTCATTTTAGCCAATTCTTTTCTAAATGTTATCTCGCTTGGCGCCCGCAGAGCTTGGAGGTGGTCAACACGGCTCTGTCGTCATCTGCGCCCAGCAGCACGCAACCTCTGCACCAAAGCCTCTGCTGCGCTCGCCCGCAGCGCTCCAGAGATCACAGCACAGGCAGGGTGGCGGTCTACCAAAACCCGTGAGATTTGTCTGCTTTTCTTTATTTAAGCATGCCCACTGACCTATCGTATCGTTATTAGCAATATTCATTTTATGAATTTTTTTATGTTCAGGAAAAAGTAGTTCTATTGGTATTTTTTTCTTAAGAAATCAAGCCTATATTTATATGTCACATAAGGCAGATGTTGAGTTTAAAGCTTAGTTCCTGCTTCAGAGATATCTTTCAGTCCGCTGAAACAGGCTCATTAGTGCCCCCCAGTTGAATCATTTTTTCCCCCTCTGTTGTCTTGACCCACTGATTTAATTAAGGCCTAGTAAAGAGAGGGCCGAAAGACTGATATTTTTTTTTCTGCAGATTTGATCCATGCTGCTCTGTCATTTGGTTTGTACATATCCCCTTTAACTGGTATGCACACTGACACAGAGATCGTCTTCCTTAGAACCAGTTATTTTTCCTCCCCAAGAGTAGATCAAATTTAGTTTTGGTTTTGGTTTTAACCAAAACAGATGTTTTTTCTCAGGAGCTTTTATTTTAATGAAAAAAAGTAATGAAAAGATAACCAAAGCAAGCCATAAGATCAAAAGAAAGGACGCTAGGCTGCTGGGTGGTAACCCCTTCTCCTTCTGTTCCCCTTCCCAGCCTCCTCTTGTCGGCGGAGAAAAAGGAAGAGGAACGAAAACTATGGTTTTGCTCCCCAATTAAGTAAAAAGAATGAATGATGTTTATGAAAACACAGAGGCTTTTTCAYTGAAAATGCTTGCTGCTTTTTGAGTAGTCCGACTCCTTTCAACCTCCTGTCTCGCTTAGGTCAGCATCAGCTCTCAACGGCTCTCTGGCACTGCTGACGGCGTTGCCGGCCTCCTCYTGCGTCCTCCCGCTTCTCCTTCCGCCGGCTCGGCAGGCGGCCGCTCTGCGGCACCCGCGGCCCGCCTGGCCCYGGGCTCCTTCCCAGGAGAGCCGCTCCGGGGCGGGAAAGCGGAGTGTGCCCCCAGCCCAGCCCAGCCCAGCCCCGGCCAGGGGCGGCCCGTCCCCGGGGCCGGCGGGGCGCTGGCCGTTGGAGCTGGCGGAGGACAACCTACCCTTTCTGCAGGGCTCCTGGGATGTGAAGTGCTGCTTGCTGAGGGCCACCGCTGCCTGGGAAAGCACTGAAACAGCTGCACAAATCCTGCCACATTCAGCGGGACTTGGGCACCTGCTTAAAGCTAAGCACTTGTTTAGAGCGTTTCCTGAACGAAAGTCTTACAGTTTTGCCCAAGAGTAGATTTAAAGCCGTCATAAAGCCATCATAACCAGCTGGCACAAGCCTGAGAAAGGCTCCAGCTCTGCGAAGATGAAGGGCGTCTCAGGCCCTTTGGTCGAGGTGTAACTGCTTTTCCCAGCGCTCGGCCGACCCGCAGCAGTGCYGGCAGCCCTGCTCTTCTCTGGCGAGGGAAAGAGATGGGGGATAGGAAATTTGTGTAGAAATTCAAGATTCAGCTGGACCTCTTGCTTGGAAACATATCAAGCACCAAATTCATTTATGTAACAGGAGCTAGAAGCCTTTGAGAGCTTTCTTTCTCTGTTAGGGTTTTTTTTTAATAACCGCTTCTTTATTACAACAGAGTTTGAGGGTAAACTTGAAAACAAATCTACCGTTACACTTGTAGCAACCAGTCTCAAAAGAAAAACAAAATCCAGCAAACCCAAATTACTACTTAATTCTATATGTGCACGTTTACATGCATCATCTACTTAACGCAAGCTGGACTGCGTCCATGTAGCTGAGAGTTATTATACTTTTTTGCTTAAATACGTGGTTAATTAATCACTGGATGATACCTCTATTGTATAACTCTTGAAAAGACTGAATTTGCAATTAAAACATTTTAAAGGCTTTCTTTTGTAGACTCCTTAGGTAATTAAGCTGAAATGCATGTACATTTCCATACATAAATGTACTGTAGCAGTGGTAGCTGATATAGTAGCTAAGGTCAGGTAGAAACCAGCCTGTTAAGAGTCTGATTTCCAGTACATCACCGAAAACTTCCCTAAATCTAAATTAATCTTCCAGAAATGTATAGGAAATCTGGTTTATGAGGGGAAAARGGGTCTTATTACCATGGTCTACCGTATTACCATGCTCTACCAGCCTTCCCACAGCGTAACTCCATTGGTTTTGTGGTGCGTGGCCGTTCGGCCTTGGCAGGACCGGACTCGGGAGGAGTTTGGCCGGGATGAGGGTGGCGAACGCCGCCGGGGGCCTCCTGCCTTCCCTGCTGAGCGCTAGAGAAACGCTCGTTCCTGGGCGGCCCCGAGGGCTCCGGGACGTGTTTCTGAAGGGCCGCGCSAGCGTTTTGTTGGAAAAGCCGAGCGGCAGCGCGAGGCCCCGTGGCCCGACCCCTCGAGAAGCCCCCTGCTCTCGAGCGCGAGCTCCGCAGAGCCGCCCGCGGCGCTGAAGGCAGACGGGGCGGCGGCGGCGGCCGCTCGTCGCGGAGCGAGGCTCCCCGTGCGATGAGGCCTCACCCGTGGCACCAGGAGAAGGTGAAGCGAAGAGGAAGCAGCGTGGAGCGGTATGTCTTTCAGGCACGTGTGCGCAGGCGTTTTTTGAGGGGAGACCCGTGGGGACTGGCAAGGGGAGACCGAAGAGGGGCAGCCGGCTCCCGCCGGCACCTCCGGGTGCCTGCGCGGGGG